>NW_008795332.1:0-13749 GCF_000699145.1 Aptenodytes forsteri | reverse complement strand
TGGCGACTGCCTCGCTGCGAGAGACTCTCCTGCCTGTGCCCCACAGACGTGGCTGCAACTTATTAAATCCATCCCCATTGAGCAGCCTTTTCATAAAAGTACTCTGGAGCACAATCAGGAGTGTGCATTGCCTCATCCTTTTAACAAATATGTTTTGTAGCCCTATTAAAAGGGGTCTTCATCTATCCTGTCAAAGCTATTCTGCTGGGGTTTTTTAGTTTAATTACACTATCCAATTAAAACTCCTTGCTGCATTTTGATTCGCTTCTCCTTGGGCTTGAGTGGATATGACATTTACAAGGCTCGCCTTTCAAGCAGACAATGGCGTGATTGATGAGGTGCAGACGCAATGAAGGAGGCGATTGCCATGTGGAAACACTGCTTAGTGCATTTTGATTTATTTATCATCTTTTTTCCCAAACAAGGTTGCTGGTGAAGAGGTTTTGGGCAACCCCGAGTTCCACCTCAATTTTCACCATTCTTGCAAAAATCTTTATTATTATTCTGCCTTTAATAATAATTCGAAGAAGAAACAAAAGGCTTTGGGGAAAAAAAATCCAGATGTGTGAATAGTTATCACAATTTGACATAAAAGTGGTTGTATGCAGCACTTTAATTGCAGCTCTGCTTTCAGGACATCTGGAAACAAGACATCCACTAATAGCAATGTTTTATAATAAGCCTAAAGTAGAATATAAGGACCTGAGTTGTAGGGAAAACTATTTTTTTTTTCCTTAACATTCGTATCATTTGTTCCCACTTAAGTAATGCCTTGGTTTGAAGGAGATCCATCAGGTATGTGGTGTGCAGTCTGGACTCATCGGTGGTTCCACTGATATCGGTGGGGTCAGGATTTCAACCATAATCAGGATTTCAACCATAACTTCGACTGCAGTCGCTACCTCTGAAGGAGACATCGCCTTGAAAATACGTACCTCTCAGATAAATATCGCTTGCATAAAATGGGCTTAACCCCACTTTTAGACTCAGGACAGCATTCCTGTTCAATCTGTGTCCCTAACCGAGCTCGGTACTATATCCCTGATAATCCAGCTGTGGCTGCAGTGCAACTCAGGACATCCCCCTAGAAGAAAACTTCTAAGTTTTCTTGTTACTAGAGGTTGTCAGGATGGGTGTTTTGACAGTAATGCAACACTCGCATTTTTGTAGGATCTTCGGGCCCCGCTCCAGGGTCACAGCATCATTTTTGAGGTAGCACATACAGATTTCAAACAGAGTCCCTCCCCAAAGCTTTTAGATTAAATATAACAGTGGTTGGTGAGCAGAGGTTACCCCATCTTAGTGTTTTAAGTGAAACTGCCTTTGTACAGAAACATTGCTCATGTGTATTTTATTTTCATCATTCCTTGCCTGTTTACTAGTATATTTCTAATTCTTTGTAATCCCTTATGAGTCTGTGAGAAGAGATTTCAAGGTTTGATCCTGTTGTAGTCACAATTTCTGAAATGGTGAAAATCTGTGATGATGTCAGATGATGCCCATAAGTGTTTTGTTCTTCAGAGAGGCCTTTCTCTAGCTATTTATTCCACTAATAACTCTTAATTGTTGACTTCTGCCTTATGGCCTGTAATGACAAAGCAATCATCAAGGTATATTGAAAAATTAACATAAATTTGCATTTCCCAGTGTTTGTTTTCTGTTTTGTCCAATTCATGAATATTCGTTTCATCCTCCGTTTAATTAGTGATTTAATTCAGTGCACACTGATTTAAAGAGTGGCACTGGCAAGAGAAAGAGAGGCTTTTGGTACAGTCTGAATGGGGGGGATGGGAGAGGAAGAAGAAAAACTATTTCTAGTCTCGGCAGATTCAGTTAAAAAAAGATGTCTTTTCTTGTGCAAATTCACATCCTTCCAGTGTTTGCCGGGCAAAAAGTGTATTTTCTTAGACTTTCTGATAAAGAGTTTGTTGCTTAGATTAAAAAGTGAAAACTTTTTTCACCTCTTTCAAGTGAAGTATGGTGGACTGCAGTGGTTTTATGTATTTTCCCAAGATTGTAACTTGCAGAAATTTGCAGAAGATTTACCAATGACTTTTCAGTCAGTAATTCTGGAAACTGTAACTCAGCAGTATTTGTCACCTGCTGCATGTAAACGCAGAAGCAATGAGACGTTGGGGGGACGAAGCACAGGGCAGGGGTTGCTGTTTGCACGAGTAGTGTTTCACCAAACCTAAGAAGGATAGAGAGGAGAAACGTGAGCAGCAGATTTGCGTCTGGCTGTGCTGCTGGGTTTGGAAGGATATTGGTTATGCCATAACTAGCCTCTTCCTTCACTTTTTTTGGCAGTATAGTAATGTTAAAAAATAGGAGATGTCAAACAATTGAATTTAAGGCATCATGCTGAAAGAGTAAACGAGCTCTCCTCCTTTCCAGTGAATTAGCATCTTGCCCTTCCACCTGAGCCTGCTGTAGGCATTTCAGGTGTAACCACACAGGAACCTATTAGTGTTTGAGAGTTAGAAAAGATTTATCAGCATTCAGAGCTGAGGCCAAAGGGCACCTACGGTAGGATGTTGTTTTCCTGCTGTCGCAGTGAGGTTAGCCCCAGCGCGGGCCGGGGAGGCACGGCAGAAACGGGGCTGGCGTGGGCCATCCGCACGAAACCTGCTCAGGTTTGCTGAGCTCGCCTTGTGGGTTGTACCTACATCATGACAAAAGCCTGTGATAACAGATGAGTTTCTGACATTTCATTTGCCTTCCATAAATGTTTTAGCAGATAAACATAGTTGGGAATAACATGTATTTTCCATTGTACAGCCGATTAATTCTGATTGCAAAATATTGAAGTTTCCCCCTGTTTAGTCCACCCTTGCCATCCGCTGCAGTGGTTGATGTTAAATACACTGCTGCGTGGCCTCGGTGCAGGGCAGTGACAGCCAGCACTGGTGTTTGCTGGAGTTGAACACTTGTGTTTCAGACCCGCAAGCTAAAGGACACCAAACCATTGTTCATGTAGGAGTCACGGTAACGAAGCCGTTCATGCAATCTCTGCATTTGTTTTAATTCTACTGTCATGTGCGGCAGAAGCCGCTTGAGCTGCTGCTGTTTGTTACCAGATATTCTTATACGGAAATATAAAACCATTGAAGTTCCTATTGATCTCCGAATTGTCAAGGGTGGTGCTCTATTGGAAAGAGGTACATCACATATTTAAGCACTCTTGGAAATGGAAATCAATCTCACAATTCATAAATTCCATTTGGCTAGAATAGTAGCGGAGCAAAGTGCCAGTTATGATTTCAATGAACTAATATTTCATGCTGTAAATAGTATAATGTGGACACGGAGCACATAAACATAATGCTGTAATGGGGCTTTCTAAAGAAAAGTCGTCTTAGCTTCTTTCCACTAAATCACCTGTCAGGGCATAGGACTGGGTTACGCGGCCTGCACGGCAGGTTGTGCACAACCGCGGCACGCGCTGTGCATTCAGGCTTTGCATCGGATTCAGCGGCAGCATCGTGTCCCCTGCGACTCCTGAGAGCCCGTGCAGGAGTGCGGGTCCACGGCTCAGCCAGCGCCTCGCCGGAAAGGCAGGGACCGGAGCAGCCTCCGTACTGGCAGGACCGGGAGCACGAGCACTGCCCTTGGCTGTGCTGCGGCTGTCGGGCTGCCCGGCGTGCTGTGCCCGAGGAGTGCGTGGTGCTGACGTGGCACCGGGGCAGCACTGGGCTCCCCAGGGGAGCAGGGTGAGCTCTGCCTCCTGCTACAGGGCACGTCAGGATTGTTATTGGCATCTAATAGTCATCAAAAGAGCTGACTCCTCACAATAAGTGCTCAAAATAAAGTTCTGCGTTCTGCTTCTGTCAGCTCTACAAATACTTCTGCCGGAAAGGAGGCATAAATCACCGGTTTAAAAGAAAGATGGGGGTACTGGGGAGGGATTCTTCATCAGGCATGATGGAGGCAGTGATCTCGCTTAATTTTCATATTAATATTTCATTTTCATTCTGTGGTCCTGTGCCCTGCCTCTGCGGGGTGATGCATGGCAGGGCAGCATTGCTCTGGAGGAGCACGCCGGCGGCACGCTGGGTCTTTCTGCTCCTTGTGTGCTGCGGCTGTCGGGCTGCCCGGCGTGCTGTGCCCGAGGAGTGCGTGGTGCTGACGTGGCACCGGGGCAGCACTGGGCTCCCCAGGGGAGCAGGGTGAGCTCTGCCTCCTGCTACAGGGCACGTCAGGATTGTTATTGGCATCTAATAGTCATCAAAAGAGCTGACTCCTCACAATAAGTGCTCAAAATAAAGTTCTGCGTTCTGCTTCTGTCAGCTCTACAAATACTTCTGCCGGAAAGGAGGCATAAATCACCGGTTTAAAAGAAAGATGGGGGTACTGGGGAGGGATTCTTCATCAGGCATGATGGAGGCAGTGATCTCGCTTAATTTTCATATTAATATTTCATTTTCATTCTGTGGTCCTGTGCCCTGCCTCTGCGGGGTGATGCATGGCAGGGCAGCATTGCTCTGGAGGAGCACGCCGGCGGCACGCTGGGGCTTTCTGCTCCTTGCATCCGATGCAGGCTGTGCCGCTCCTACCAGGGCGGCCGCACTGCTGCACACCCAGCCCGCTCTCCACGGGGTTAAGACGCTTGTGTCCGCACTGTTGGCTTCACGGAGCAGCTCGACGTTTATCTGGGGGGATCCCTTGGTGGGGTGGATGTGGGCGCTGTGGGTGGGGTGGTGTGCGTGGCCCTGCCTGCGCTGCGCCCGCCCCGCTGCTGCCTTCTGCTTCCCGGGGAAGGAGTGACAGCGAGCGGGCCTGGAGCCTGGAGAGGGGTGTTTGTGAGGTGCGAGGCCGTTCCTCGGCTTCTGGCCCTTTCAGAGCACCCCGGCCTTCCCCACCGGCTGAGCCGTGCTGGGGGCAGCAGCCTCGGGAGCAGCCGGCAAGGCAAGGTCAGCGTCGGGAGAGCGGGCTGCTCGGGTGGAAGAAAACGTGGAACGAAACATCTAAACCAGGTGAAGGGAGTCTTGATCCACACCAAGAACCACCCGGTGAACTTCCAAGACCCAAAACAAAGAACCTCGTTGGAATCCTCCAGACTGTGTTTTGTGCCATTTTAATTTTCATTTTTAGTAATCAGTTTCTGTAACCGTGTGTAAAATTAAATGTCCAAGGAAAACTGTGGTAGCTGATGGGGCGCGGTGCTGTGTCATGTCCCCAGGAACGGTGCACGGGCACTTTCGGAATCGTAAAGATGCTGAATTCAGTCCCAAGCAGAGCCGGGCGTGCATGCATTAACATACTAATGAGCTTGTGGCTAGGAATTCCTGCATTTTTAGTACCACCAAGGCATCATTTGTCAAATGATTTAAAGGGGTTTTTTTTATTATTATTAGCCAATTTTTCAATATAGACTTTATATTCCAGATTAGTGCATCATAATGGTGTTTAATTAACATGCCACAATAAAATACTCGCATCTCAAATTTTCTGGCCACAGATCTGAGCATATATCAGTCACTTTTTGGAAATCTGGAGAATTAGATAATGTAAATAAGATTTCAAATTACCTTTCCTCCAGGAAAGACCTGAATTTACAGTAATGTGGCTGTTACTTTACGGATTACTAACTTTGACCTTTGAACTGAATAAATTCTGAGAAAAATGATGGAAAAATATAATGTATAGAAGATGCTTAATTTTAATGTTGAAGCCATGAACATCCGTACAAGTGAAGGATATTTTGCCCTCCTACGTGTTCTGCGTAGAGGCCTTTATGTTAAAGCCGCCCCTCCCGTCCCGCCTGCAGTCCTTGTAAAGGTCCGTGGTTCCCGTGCCGTTCTCCAAAGGCAGCCACAGAGGCTGGCCGGGCTGTCGGCACCCCGCGTCCATTTAATCACTTGAAACCTCCATTTGGGACTGAGCAACAGCGAAGCCTGCCAGCGAAGTGCTGCGTAGATAGAAATTACAGTTATACTTTAATTTTGATTGTCCTGCTCGTAGGAAGTGAGATTCCTGGTTTTGAGTATCTGTTTCATAGCATCGTTGCTGCATCCTCTTGTATTTTACAGTGGTGACACTTTCCTTTGCCGTAAGCAACTGGGTGGGTTTGGGTAGTGTTTTGGGGAGAGGTTGTTGGAGTGATGATTCTGGGGTTAATTGGCCTTTTATTTTAAATATAACACTTATCTTCTGCATGTGATGATTATACAGTGAATAGTTACATAAAGTAGTCCTAATGTGGTAGTTTAACTGAAATATAGTCTTGGGCTGAACGGGAGCTAACTAGCCATTTGATAGATTTTTGCATTTCCTGCAGTGGGGATGTGATGGGAAAACGAACTTTATTGAATAGAGTTCAGCTGCTCCTGTAAGCCACCACTTGCCTTAAATTGAAATGACATGAGAAGCCTGTCAGCGTTTCATTACTTCCTTCTGTTGTGCTGATGGTATGCTAAGATCACCATCTGTGTTTTTCTTCTGTCAGGCACACAAGCTCTGCTGAAACTTTACAGGAATATTCTGAACAGTTTTTTTCTTATCTTTACAGGTCATGCAATATTTAAACTTACATATCTAAGCAATCATGACTACAAACACCTTTACTTTGAATCAGATGCTGCTACTGTCAATGAAATTGTACTGAAGGTGAGTATTAAATTTTAAAGTGACCCAAAATCCTGGGTGTTATACCACTTGTTAGACATGAAAGTATTCAAGAGGCTCTGGAAATACATGAATGGTGCCGTGCCTGAGGACCACTAAGGTGCATTTAACTTACCAGCCTAGTTGCTTGGTGCCTATTATTTTACTCATTTTTCAAACAGCCATACAGGAGACTGCCTATTTGTGTATAATATTCCCTTTTATGCTTGTTTCTAGTTAATAGAGATACCAATTTTCTGTGGAATTTTATAGAAAACCACCAAATTTTGTTGTATCCAGATAGTTTCCACTTCCAGACACGTGAGATGGTCTGCAAGCCCCGTGTCGTGCCGGCGGTGTGGGGCCGCGCGCCTGCGTCCGGCAAAGCGCTGCGGTGCTGCCGTGTGGCTGCCGGCGCGGGGCCCAGCCTTGGAGACCCGGGCAGGGCACCTGGCTTGCGTAGGCGCCGAGCCGGGACGGCGAGGAGCTGAGGGAGCAGCCGCCCCTGGTCTGCGAGGAGCTGGAGGAGCTGCTGCGGAGCTGGGCAGCAGGGAGGGCGGCTGGGCAAAGGTCCCGGCACCGTGGGGGGACCTTTCGGAGCCGGTGTTCAGCGATTTCAGGAGGGCTCCAGTTAAAGCGTGCGCTGACATAACGTTCAAGGCCACAGGTTGACGCCGGGTTCGTGGCTCCAGCACCGGCGCAAGCGGAGGCAGTAACGTTGCCAGGACAGCGCTTCTCTCCTGCCTTTCACACGTCTTTGCCAAACGCAGGTGTTTGTACAAAGCAAAAAGGTTATTTTTCCCACCATGATACTTTATCAGAATTGTTTGCTTTTCTTGTGGCTCAGTACATACACATACTGACTGACTTTCTGAAACAAATTTTTGTAACACTTTTGGAAGATTAGACTTAATTTTCCGCAAGCTAATATCTCACAGCAATTCAGAATTTAAAAAGCAGTAATTTTGGCAAGCCATCTGTTATGTTTTATTTTCTTTTCTGTGTGGAGTTTAGAGGATTGCTAAATAACTGACATACCATAAAATAATTTTTATTAATAACATAGAAGGTGAATGTATTTTGTGGGTTTTCTACTTACTTCATGAACCATTAGGCCAATTCTTTTGTTCCTACTTTATCTTAAATAAGCTGTTGTAATCCAGAACATCCAGACACATCTCAGACTGGTCATAAAAGAAGGCTGAAAAAAAAAAGATTTGCTATGAATAACATGAATATTCAAGAGAGAAATATTGTTGAACAGTATGGTTTTTCTTAAGTTGCAGATTGTTTATATGGAGCACTTTCTGGTTTCGTGCATAAGTTACCAGTTTGTTTTCAATTCCGTCAGCATTAGGAGTCACAGAGAAATCAGACTTTTCAAATTAGGCTTTTTACATGATCAAGTGAGAAAGACCGAGGCTTTATTGACCATGAAAATTTCCTATATTTTTATGCCTTAAGCTGTAATATGCAATGAAAGTGAAACACTCTACAGTGCATAAAATTGTGCAAGTTTTAAGCCACAGCATATTAACCAGCTAATGGCAGACCAAAGGGCATTTTTATCTTTTTGATTCTTGCATTAACCTTCCATTAAAATTATCTATGTGATTATCACAAAGCACTGGAGATAATAAATTTAGGGAATAGCAGGCTTGTTAAATATCATTTAAAAATGCTTTCATCAAGTAAAATGTGCCAAAACACAAGGAAACTATGAGATTAGCTGAGTATGCAAACATTGTAATGAAAGAATTATTTTTATTGAAGCTGAGAAAGTCTTTTACTGAAGCCCATTACTCTATTAGACCAGCACTCTGGGTCTTCACGACGTGCTGCGTTCGCCCGGAGGTTTGGGTGACGAGGGTGGGATGAGGGGAGAGGAATGCCGAGAGCCTGGGGCCGCCCGGTGCCGAGCCGAGGGCCGTGGGAGGAGGAGCCGGAAAGCGGCCCCGCGCAGAGCAGGGCTCTCCTGGAGCTCCGGGTTGTCTCTGCTGTCATTTTGTTGGCGGCCCGCTGGGGCCGCTTTCACTAAAGCCGCGTTCGGTTGGGTGGTGTGAGGGTCCCTGCCCTCCCCGGGCTGTCCCGCTGAAGCACCGAGGAAATTAAATACCGTTTCGTGTCTTGCAGGTTAACTATATTCTAGAGTCGCGAGCAAGCACGGCCAGAGCAGATTATTTTGCTCAGAAACAAAGAAAACTGAGCAGGAGAACAAGCTTTAGCTTCCAGAAGGAGAAGAAATCGGGACAGCAGTAACGCCTAGCCTCGAGGAGAGCCTGTCTGCCGAATTCGGAGGAGGAGACGCTCCCCACCGCCCGAGACAGGTGGGAGCCAGGACTGCGGTGCTCCTGCTGCCAACAGGCAGGAGCAGCCGGGGAAGAAATCTGAATTACCCCGTCTCTCACGGTTGGAAGATTATCCCTCGTTGGTGATGGGAAGTCTCCCCTGTGACAAAAATAAAGAGCCATATCAGCCGGAAAGAAGACTGTTACGCTTCAGGTTCCTTTGATTAGAAATAAGAGAATGACGTAGACTGGCATCATTTAATTACTGTATTATGTACAATCACAAGAAGAGATGTGATTACATATTATTTCACAGCGTGGTTAAAATAAATTATATACATCTGTAATACACCCACGTACACACAGGTATTGCTTGTGACATGATCAAATTTCTAAAAACAAAATGTAGGACAAATGTATCCATTTTTACTATTAATAAACAGATGTAATCTTTTTCAAGGTCCATATGATGCACAGTTCTTTTGGGGGGAGGCTGTAGTCCCAGATGGTTTCACTTCTGTTGCTGAAGTGCAGGAGGCAACCGTGAGCCAGGGAACAGCAGCCATTGCAGGGGAGCCGATTTGTGAAGAAATGTTGAGACAGTCAAGTCTGTTGTGGTTTGTTTTGTTCAAAAATATTTTTATTTAACTGTGCTTTTCAGCTTTGCATACGTTTTATTGGAAGTTACTTGCTGTAGTCAGCACGGTGTTTTGACACCAAGGCTGCATCTCTGCGGTTGAAGGGAGAGCGTCCTCCTGCCTGCGGGAGCTGCCCACGTCCGCCCGCGGATCCACGGCTGCTGCCGCGCTGGGGTCTGCTCTTCCTCTGAGACAGCTTGCACCTGAGGACTGAGAAAATGCCTTCACCTTTTCTTAATATTATTCTTTAAAAATAAAAATTAAGACCTGCTTTGTACTGGGATTTGTAACTATTTTGGCCTTGTCCATCCTTAATACATCAGGGAACACATGAATGGGATTACTGGGAACCAGAGCCGCATTTTTGGTTCAGTTCACCAGAGGTGTCTTTCATAAAGCTTTCCAAGTCGTTGAAGCTGGAGCTCCCTGCACTGCTGCTGTGGATTTTGTATCAAGAAAATGCCCTCGGTTCCAAGAGACATTTAACCGCAGCCGGGGCTGCAGGGCAGGCTGCAGCACTGCGGGTCCCGCGGGCAGACCAGGCTCCCTCCTGCCGCCCAGCCTCGCCTGCCACAACGTGACCTCTTACAGTGTCCTACCTTGCTTTTGTATAGAGAAAACTTTCTGAGCCTTAACACATAGTTTAGGAATAGACACTAAGGCAGAGAGGTCTGTTTGTCACTTACCTGTTGTGTTTAAGTTCTTGGTTTTTAAAGGTTTAGCCCTCCTAGAGCTGGTGTCGGTTCTGCCTCGGGGAGAGCCCTGCCTGCACCGCGGAGGCCAGTCTTCACTGTACAGTCTTCCATAATA
This sequence comes from Aptenodytes forsteri, assembly GCF_000699145.1. Taxonomy (NCBI): domain Eukaryota; kingdom Metazoa; phylum Chordata; class Aves; order Sphenisciformes; family Spheniscidae; genus Aptenodytes; species Aptenodytes forsteri. The sequence continues at coordinate 3,410 of NW_008795332.1, read as the reverse complement.
TCTGCAAAACAAGAGAAACAATATTTTATAGTATTATATTAATTTTTTTAATATTTTATATGCACAAATGCAGCACAGATACAATGGGGAAAGACCCTTCAAATAATGCAATGTAAATGACTCCTTTAACCAACTTTGTGAACTATTTAACATTAAAGTTGTTATGTGAATGTTCTTTTGCCACCTAGTTTCCATTCTTTTTAACTGAACTAAAAAATTGCCTACTTTCGTATTAGAAACTGCAGAAATCTCCTACTTGTTTCCATGGCCGTAATGCTGTTGCCACCCACTTACATTTATTTATTATAAGTAGATATTCAGTATGTGCAGTATTTTGCTTTCAGTAAAGCCTAAAGATTGATGTAATAAAAAAATCTCTGCTGTCTAAACTGTGGTAACGTTTGTGGGCACATAGTCACTTGCCCGGACCATGTACGTTTACACCATCTCGTAAATCACCTTCCACTTGCTTTATTTTTAGCGCAGTCCTCCCACGGAGCTGGGACATGCAGCGCAGCGCGTCCCCGGAGAGCACGGGCAGGGCAGCAGGGACGGGACGCTGCTGCTGGAGGATGCTCCGAGGGCTTGACGGGGAGCAGGCAAGGTGTGGAGCCCAGTATGAGTTTATTTGCTCTGAAAGAGCTGTTCACAGTTAAGAAGTGAATTTACTTTCAAAAATCAGATCCAGTTGAATACGCGGTGTGGAGGAAACCTTCCTTAAATTCTGGAAACGTCCAGCTTTTCAAGAGCTGAACAGCCTCTCCCTCGGAATAGACGTTGCTACTATTTAGTGTTTGATGAAAGAGTTAAATCAGAGCTCATGGTTGCAATCTGTGCGCAGCTGAACACAAATCCATCATGGGCTGGTCTTTCCCCGGTAGTTGTAGATTTAATTGATTCAGATGGGCATTCAACTGGGTCAGAAAAGCAAGCTGTTCCTTCCGTGCCTTGTTACTGGGCTTCGGCAGAAGAGGGTGGCTGCCGGCTCACATAACGAGGATGACTTCTCACTGACATGCATCGGTAGCTGTTGGAGGCATCAGAGGTTTTTCTGACTTTTCTCTTACTTCTGCTGTTGCAGGGGGACCTGGCTTGCATGTGCACCTGAAGTTTTACGGTCGATTGCACCTCATAGAGTGAGTGTACACTTGCAAAAAAATCACAGGCACAGACCCAGTGAGAGTCAGGGAGCGCACGCACAGAGTGGGTGCAAACAACCAGAGATGTTTCCCCTTGCAGTACCAGGAGCCCCGGGGGACTCGTACCTGTGGGCTGGTCTCAGCCCAGGCGCCTGCAGCAGCCGGTGCTGCTCATGGCCAGCCGCTCGCTGTCCAACTTGCTCGTATTTGCACAAAAAAATGCTGCTCGGAGGGTCCCGAATACACCGGGAGAGATGGGTGACCTTTGTGGTGAGACCCCGAGGTCATTCGTTGTGCTCCTGGGTGGCTGAGCATTTGTCTGGGAGATTTGTGAAAGAATAAAATAGCTGATGAGCATCTTTGCCTGCTCAGGAGCGGTCGGTCGTGTGGGGATGGCCAAGGCTGCTGCAGCCGAGGGAGCACTGCGTGTGGAGACGAGCCCTTGCTGCCTCCTTGGTTTTATCAGAATATTGGGAAACGAAAGAGCAACCTTTTAGCAGAGGACACGCAGGGTACTCAGGCACGTGCTGCACCCAAGGTGAGAGCACTGGGGCGCCTGGCCTGACCCGAGCTCTCCCAGGGCTCTGCAGGGGTTTGCCGTGAAATCCAGGAGGAGGAGCAGTTCAAGCCAGAGGCTCCTTCGGGTTTAGGTTGGCAGGAACCTGGTGCGTCCCGGGGGCTTTTGCAGCTGCCCCTCCAGCAGCCGTGGCAGAGCTGGGACCCAGACGGGAGCACAGGCTGCACCCGCCCCGCACCGGGGCAAGCAGGCGAAAACCATTGTACAGCCCTGGGTGCAGCCCTGAGATTAATGGGGGGAGTTATTTATGGAGACATGTTTGTAATGGGCCCATGAATTTCATGGAAATGCGCTGCTGTGGCAGCGTGTGGTATTGGGTGCTGCTGCTGCTAAAATTAATGCCCCTTAAATCACATCCCAGTGCAGCCTCCCCGGTACGATGCTGGGACGAGGACGGAGACGCATGGGCACAATGGGCACAAAGGCCAGGCAGGGCCAGCGGGAGGGTGCCCCGCACCCCAGCTGGGTGCTGCTCCCTGGTGCCGCTGCAGTACCCACGGCAGGGGTCCCGGTGCCACCGCAAGCAGCGGAGGCTGGCCACATGCACAGCCCCACGCTGCCACTGCCACTGGCACTGCACAAAGGGTTAAGAGCTGTCATGTTTTATTCTCCCCACACACCTCTGCTTAAATGCAAAAAAAAGAAAAAAAAAATCTCAACAGGGTGTTGTTCGCTCTAAAAACCCTAAGCATGATTTGTGAACTCTCACAGCCTTGGTAATCTCATCAGAGTAATGGGATTATATTTCAAATCACCATGGCCTGTTCATTACACATTTAAACTCCTTTGACAGAGGAAAAGTTAAATAAAATGTGTGCGTCAGCCCTGGTTGACTTTCCCAGTTCTCCTTCTTGATTAGACAAACAGATGCTGAGCTCCAAAATGAAAAAATAATGTGCTCATTTATTCTTTTTTCTGACAAGTCACAATAGATTTTTAACTACAAATGAGCCCCCTCCCCAGGTGGGGAGCACGGGGGCAGCACACGCCGCGACATAATAGGCTCCGAGCTGGCAGCTGGGGCTAAACTGGGGCACAAGTGGTCATTTCCGCGCCGCGCGCACCGGGACGGTGCCGCGATTCCCCCGCCGCCGCCGCTGCTGCCTGATGAATTTCTCCGAGGAGCTGATGAACAGCACTTGCATTCCTGCCGCGAGCACAGCCACCGCCGGCAGCAGCGTGGCCCTGGCCGAGGCAGCCCTGCACGAAAAGCCCCGACTGTGGGCACCCGCCGAGGTTTCCAGCACCTCCCGTTTGGCTCTGCTCCGGGCACCGGGCACCCGCCGAGGTTTCCAGCACCTCCCGTTTGGCTCTCAGGCTGAAATACACCCGCGAGGCGGTGCAGTGGCTGCCGGGGCTGGCCCCGGGCACCTCCTGCCACAGGCGCAGTACCAGCCCTGCTCACCGGAGCTCCCATCCAACTTGCTCTACATCATTGCTCTCAAACTGACTTTTGTACAAGCATCATCGCGGCGTGCGATGTCGGGGAAGCGGCTGAGCTCGGCCTGAGCGCGGCAGGTCTCAGCAGCCAGCCGGTGCAGGGCCCCCGAGTCCTGCGTGGACTTCGCCCGTGGCATTCAGAGGTCTTCGCAGGAACTGCCAGTGAAGAAGCACACGTACCGCGGGGAGGTGTCGGGGCTGCCAGCGGGCTGGACTGCACTCCCCGCTGAAGAGGAGGGTTTCACGTCGGGGAG
>NW_008795331.1:114869-115545 GCF_000699145.1 Aptenodytes forsteri | reverse complement strand
AACCTTAATGATTCTATGATCTGCTAGAAAGAGTGCAGCAGCAACTCTTCTGCACAAAACTGAACCACAGCAACTCTTCTGCGAAAAGCAAAGAAACAACTCTTCTGCTAAAAACTGAGCAGCACCAAGTCTTCTGTAAAGAACAGAGCAGCAGCAACAACTCGTCAGCAAAAATAGAGCAGCTCAACGCTTCTGCTAAAAACCAAGCCGCACCAACGCTTCTGCAAAGGAACACAACAGCAGCAACCCTTGTGCCCGGAACGGAGCAGCAGCAGCTCTTCTGCTTAGAACACTGCAGCAATCCCTAACCCCTGAAAAAGCACTGCGGCCCCTCTCCCTCCCAAACCCGACCAGTAGCAACTCTCCTCCCCAAACTGTGCAGTAGCAACCCTTCTCCCCAAAACGGAGCAGCGGCCCATGTCCCTGCAGAAACGGAACAACGGCCTCTGTCTTCCCCTGAAATGGAGCAGCACCATCCTCCTCCCTGAAACGGAGCAACACAACACTACACCCCGAAACAGAGCAGCACCACCCTCCACCCTGAAACAGAGCAGCACAACCCTACTCCTCAAAACGGAGCTACACTACCCTACTCCCTGAAATGGAGTAGCACCACTTCCCCCCCCCAAAACAGAGCAACACCACCCTCCCCCCCTGAAACGGAGCTGCAGCCCCT
>NW_008795331.1:102683-106148 GCF_000699145.1 Aptenodytes forsteri | reverse complement strand
CCCCCCAAAAACAGCAGCACCAGCTCTCCCCCTGCCCCAAAAGGGAGCAGCGGCCCCTCTCCACCCCGAGAGGGAGCAGCACCACTTCTCCCCATAAAAGTGCAACAAATTCTTCACCCCAAAATGAAGCAGCAGCAACCCCCGCCTCCCCCCAAAATGGAGCAAAGTCCTTACCCTGTGACACGCTCCGAGAGGGATTAGTGCAGCCACGGACCATGTACTTACACGAGGGACCCTCGTAGGGGACAGCCCCAGGGTCAGCCCTGCAGAGGTGAGGGGAGGCCTGATGCGGCCTCCCTGGGTGCCCCGGCGCAGCGCCCCGCTCCCCTCTCTGCTGCTCTCGTTGTGGGAAAACACTGGTGAAGATATCTAGCAAAAAGGAGAGGAGAGAGCTGCAGGGGAAGATATCTAGCAAAAAGGAGAGGAGAGCAAGCTGCAGGGACCTGGAAGCCAAGAAGACCAGACTCTACCTGCAGGAATAAACTAAGGAAACCCTGCCAAGAAGACTTCTAACCAAAAAATATGAAAAACCCAGAAAGCTCAAGAAGACAGGACACCATACTGTGCAGCAACTGAGATGGCCCAATGAATGAAGCTGCGAGGACGAGAGGTCCCAACTCCCTTCACCAGCTCAAAGGCTGCAGTTGACTGGAGGAACAGCAGAGCCCTGACCCCAGAGAAGCCCAGGAGCAGAATGAGTCCTCCTAGCAGAGGCTGTGGCTCATATACCCCAGGACCCACCCACCACCCTTCCCACCCTTCCCTGGGAGAGGGGAGGGGCAAACCACCCAAAAGTATAAAGGTGGCTGGAGAAGCAGCAGAGAGTTTTCTCATCTGCCTTAAGTTTACAGCGTGCAAAGCACTGAACAAAAAAAGCTGCCCTTACTGGAAAAGACAATACCTGCTCCCTTACTATAACTACATCTATTACATCAGCAACATGACCAGGTAGGCAATCAAACTGAATTTTTCTGGGGCATAGATAGAAAAAGATAGATGTCATACTAAGCTATGTAGGAAAGTAACTTATTAAATGCAATAATAATGTTATTATCAAAAACTATGTGCTTTAGTTTCCTATAAAAAACCCAAAAAGTCTACGGGGCTACACTTCATTTCTAATTTCTAGCAAGACCACGCGTGCTACCTCACTTCTACCAGAACTATGTTCTGGATAGGACTGAATGACAAAGCATAATTAGATCCCGTAAGAATCCCTTCTCAAAAATATTTCTGGTTGCAATGTAAATTATTTACTGTAAACGACCAACGATTCAGAGTCACCTCAACAGCCTCTCCGACTGACTCCTTTAACAGAACTACATGAGTCCCAAAGGACAGAAAACACAAAAAAAATGGAAATACAAGAAATTTATCAGAAGCTGTATGAAGCAGCCTAATTAAGACCTAAGTAGCTAGAACAAAAGTGAATTGCAAAACACAACAAAAAACACCCTGGGAACTGTGTCAATAAAAATAGATGAAGGCTATCGCCTTCTCTGAAAAACTCAAGATCTGAGCCAACAATAGACATCTTTAGGTACCAGATACCAAATAGAAACATACTATAAGATAGAAAACAAACAGACCACTCTGGAGCACAAAGGTGGCTTCGGAAGAGGTTCTGACAGAACAAGAGGCATCGTCACAGGGATTACAGAGGTCCCAAGGGGCTGGAGAGACCAAAGTCGTCTCGGGGATGCAATGAGCAGAAAAGGAAACTGAACAAAGTGCAGATGTCCTCAGGGGACAGAATGGAGGCGCATGAAATGCGTGAGAGGACAGGAAGACCGACCTGGGTAACAGATGCGGACTCAGGAAGGGTTCTGAGGGGAAAAGAGGGGTGCAAAGTGCCCTTCCAAGCTAGAACGGGGCTCTGAGATGTAGGGGATGTCTCACGAGAGCTCGGCAATGGGAGCAGAGGAGTCCTGAGGGGGCCTGAGAGACCAAAGACCTCACAGATAACAGCGAGGAACTCTGAAGGTATTTCAGCAAACTACAGATGTCGTCAGGGGGCTGGGGGCTGAATGAAGGCATCCTAAACGGCAAAGAGTAAGATAAGAGCGCTCTGAAGCACACAAAAAAAAAATCAAAAGGGAGCTACAAGAGTGCTGTGGAGTACAAGAAAGAACTCGGAAGACCTCATTAGAGAGGGTAGAGGAATCAGGAGAGGGCAGGGCAAGAAAAGGCAGCTTTGGAGACACAGTGAGGGCCTTGGAGTCTCAGGAGGGCATCTAGGCAAACTACAGATGACTGAGTAAGAGAGGAACCAAACAGAGACACCTCGATGACAGAAAGATAAAGGAGCGCTGCGTAGCAAAGAAAGACGGCAGGCTCTGACGAAACAAGAAAGATGGAAAGGGAGATAAAGTGCTACAAGGTGCTGTGGAGAATGAGGAAGGTCTCAGGAGGCATTGTGACTGTGAGGAGAGGGGTGTTGAGGGGCACTGACGGACAAAAGAAGGCTTGGGGATGAGAAGGAGGAACTCGGGTGATCATCTGAGCAGAGTACAGGTGGTCTCGGGTGGCCTGGGACTGAACACAGAAAACCTAGATAGCGTAGAGGAACAAATGAGTGCTCTACAGCTCAAGTGCTACAAAGATGGATGTAGAGCACAAGGAAAGTCTTGGGAGGCATCGTGACTGGGAGAAAAAAATGTCCTGAGGGAGCCAGAGAGACAAAAAAGGACTGGGGACATGACGACTAAATCCAGAGGGGATCTGAACCGAGAAAACATCATCAGAGGGCCAAGGAACCAATAGAGGCACAGCTAGAGGGAAGAGAGGACCAAATAACTGAGCCGAGTCATGGAAACGGACTCGAAGTCTTCTGAGGGAACAAGAGGGGTACAAGGTCCACTACAAAGCTAAAAGTGTGCTAAGGGCAACCTTGAAGGCATCAATAGGCATTGTGACAACATTAGAGGGGTCCTGAATGGGCCAGAGAGACCAAAGGCGGCTCAGGGACACAAGGAGGAAGGCTGGAGGGGATTTGAACAGAATTCAGATGTCCTTGAGAGGCCGGGGACCAAATGGAGGCACCCTAGATGGCAGACAGGATAAAAGCGCTCTGAGGCACAAATCAACCCAAAGGCAGGGTTCGGAGGTAACGACAGAGAATCAATGTCCGCTACGGAGCTAGAACAGGGCTGTGGGACACAAAGAAGGTCTCGGGAGGCACAGTGACTGGGAGCAGAGGGGGTCACGAAAGGCTCGGAGGGATAAGAGAGAGAGAAAGGGAAGTAAAGTGCTACCAAAATGCTGTGGAGCACAAGGAAGGTCTCAGGAAGCATCCTAGATGGCATAGAGAAGAAAAAGAAGGCTCTTTTTGGGGAACGGAGATCTTAAGAGAGGAGCAATTACAACAAAATGAGTCCAAAGGGGGCTTACGGAGCTAAAAGTGTGCTGCAGGGAACATCCAAGACCTCAGGAGGCATCGTGACAGTAGCAGAGGGGTTCTGAGAG
>NW_008795331.1:101504-102389 GCF_000699145.1 Aptenodytes forsteri | reverse complement strand
GCAAAGAGGGCTGCAGAGCTCAAAGGGTGCTGTGGGGCATGAGGACAGTCTCGGGAGGCATCGTGACAGGAACAAGAGGGCTCTGGGGGGCGGGGGGAATGTAGACATAGAGACAAACAAAGGATTGCTGACACAATGAGGTATTCAGGAGAGGATCTGAACAGAGTACAGATGTCCTCAGGGGACCGGGGACCAAACGGACACATGGCGGAGGGAAGGTAGAGTGCTCTGGGGGCAAAATGAAAGCCTGAGGAAGAGTCGTCTCTGAATAAGAAAAGATACAAATCCTGCTGCAGAACTAAAGGACGGCTATGGAACACAAGGACGCTCGCAGGAAGCATCGTGACAGAAATAGAGGGGTGCTGAGGTGGCCGGAGAGATAGAAGGTCTCAAGGGCACAAAGGTACTCGGGAGGGGATTTAAACAGTACAGATGTCGCGAGGCGAGTGAGATGGAGGGGAGGACAAAAAGACTGCTCTGAGGAAGAGGCATGACCTGAGGAGATGTTCTGACAAACCGAGAGGGGTACGAATTACGCTCCAGAGGTAAAAGCGTGCCAAGGAGACCCTCTGAAGCCTCGGGATGGAACTGAGAGAAGAGGAAATGATCAGGGAAACCGAGAGGGGTACGAATTACGCTCCAGAGGTAAAAGCGTGCCAAGGAGACCCTCTGAAGCCTCGGGATGGAACTGAGAGAAGAGGAAATGATCAGGGGGATGGAACACCTCTCCCGTGAGAAAAGGCTGAGAGAGCTGGGGTTGTTCAGCCTGGAGAAGAGAAGGGTTCGGGGAGACCCTATTGCAGCCTTTCAATACTTAAAGGGGGCTTATAAAAAAGATGGCGGCAAACTCTTCAGCAGGGCCTGTTGTGACAGGACAAGGGGGAA
>NW_008795331.1:95745-97989 GCF_000699145.1 Aptenodytes forsteri | reverse complement strand
ATGACAGGCAGGAAACAAAAAAATAGGGATAGGGAGCTTGACAAAAGTAGGTGTAGAAGGAAAATGTAAAAAGCAATGAGGTACAGGACAGACGGGAAAGAACTAAAAACAGGGACAGCAAACTAGATAAAAGTAGACATAGAAGCAACATTTTTAAAGCCAAGGGTTAAGAGAGGAAACAACTGAATAATACTGGTAGCAAATGAAAATGCACACATAGAACGAAAATTTTAAAAGTGAGAGCACTAAGGAAAGACAAGAAATAATGAAGACATAAAACCAGTGAATGGGATAAAGGTAGAAAGAAAGATTAAGTAAGGAAAAAATTAAAAAATAGCAACAGCAAACTAAAACAGAGATGTAGAAATAAAATATAGAAAGCGACAGCACTAAGGAAAGACAAGCAATAATTTTAAAAGGACAGTGAATAGAATGAATGTAGACAAACTTTTAAAAGCAACGGTGATTAAGGAAATAAGGAAAAAATTAAAAAATAACGACGGCAAACTAAAACAGATGTAGAAAGAAAATCTAAAAAGTGACAGCACTAAGGAAAGAAGAAATAATTCAAAAATAAAGACAGCAAAGGAAAAAAAGTAGGCATAGAAAGAACATTTAAGAAGTAGGGGGGATTAGGGAAATAAATATTAAAAATAGGAACAGCAAACTAAAACAGATGTAGAAAAAAACTAAAAAGTGGCAGTATTAAGGAAAGACAAGAAATAGTTAAAAATAAAGGTAAGCAAATAAAGACTGTGAACGGGATAAAAGCAGACAGAAAATTTTAAAAGCAATGGTGAATAAGGAAATAAGTGAATAGGTTAAAGTAGACGTAGAAAGAAAATGTAAAAAGTGACAGGGTACATGATAGCCAGGAAAGAATTAAAAAACAGATAAGGAGCTTGATAGAAGTAGATATAGAAGGAAAATTTTAAAAGTGATTGTGCACAGGACAGACAGGAAAAATTTAAAAAATAGTGACAGTGAACTAAACCTGAGAAATAGAAAGGAAATTTAGAAGCGACAGGGCACAGGACAGAGGGGAAAAAATTAAAAAAATAAAGACAGTAAACTGGATAAAAGTAAACATGAGAGAAAATTTTTAAAGCAATGGGGTACATGACAGCCTGGAAATATTTTAAAAAAAAGCCATTGGCAGCTTCAGAAAAGTAGACACAGTGTTGTGGTTTAACCCCAGCTGGCAACTAAGCACCATACAGCTGCTTGCTCACTCCTCCACAGTGGGATGGGGGGAGAATTGGGAGGGTAAATGTGAGAAAGAAACTCGTGGGTTGATATAAAAAGAGTTTAATAATTAAAAAGAATTTTTTAAAAAAAATGTAAGGGGGGGGGAAACCCCAAACAACAAAGAGAGGAAAATAAAACCCAAGAAAAACAAGCCATGCAAATGAAAACAATTGCTCACTACCAACCAACTGATGCCCAGCCAGTCCAAGCAGCAACCCCCCTGCCAACTTCCACCCCCAGTTTTATTGCTGAGCATGACATCATATGGTCTGGAATATCCCTTTCGTCAGAGTCAGCTGTCCTGGCTGTGTCCCCTCCCAACTCCTTGTGCACCCCCAGCCTGCTCACTGGTGGGGTGGGGTGAGGAGGAGAACAGCCCCTGACACTGTGTAAGCACTGCTCAGCAATACTTAACACATCCCTGTGTTGTCAACACAGTTTTCAGCACAAATCCAAAACGTAGCCCCATACCAGCTACTGTGAAAAAAAACTATCCCATACAAAACCAGCACACACAGAAATAAAATTTTAAAAGTTGCGGTACAGGAAATGCAGGAAAAAAATTAAAAATGGGGACAGAAAACTAGATAAACAAAGACATAGAAAGAAAATTTTAAAAGCAACCGGGTAAAGGACAAGCAGGAAAAAAATTTAAAAATGGGGACAGAAAAATGGATAGAAGTTGACATAGAAAATTTAAAAAGCAAAGGCATTAAGGAAAGACAAGAAAAAAAAAATTAAAATAAGGGTAGGGTGATTCTTGCGGTTTAACCTCAGCCAGCAACTGAGCACCCCCCAGCCGCTCGCTCACTCTCCCCCCGCCCCGGTGGGATGGGGGGGAGAATTGGAAGAGTGAAAAAGTGAGGAAAACTCGTGGGTTGAGATAAGAACAGTTTAATAATTGAAATTAATAATAATAATAAAAGAATATAAAAAGCAAGTGATGCACAATGCAATTGCTCACCACCCGCTGACCGATGCCCAGCCAGTCCCTGG
>NW_008795331.1:94325-95004 GCF_000699145.1 Aptenodytes forsteri | reverse complement strand
CACAGCACTGTACCAGCTGCTAGGAAGAAAATTAACTCTATCCCAGCCAAAACCAGGACAGTGATAGAGACATAGGAAGAAAATTATAAAAGCGGAGGCATTAAGGAAAGATGAGAAAAAGTTACAAAATAAGAATAGGGAGAAAAATACAGAGAGACATAGGAAGAAAATTTCAAAAGCATTGATGTACAGGACAGACAAAAAACAAAGACAGACAGTGAATTGGCTACAGTAGAAATTAAAAGAAAATTTTAAAAGCGATGAGGTACAGGATAGACAGGAAAACAAAAAATAAGGACAGCAAAGTGAAAAAAATGACACAGAAAGAAAATTTAAAATGTGATGGCTTTAAGGAAAGACAAGAATAAATTAAAAATAAGAATGGGGGAAAAATAGACACACATAAAAGTAAATTTAAAAAGCAACAGGGTACATGACACAGGAAAGAAAAAATACGGATAGGGAGCTTCATAAAAGTAGACATAGAAAGAAAAGTGAAGAAGCGACAGGGTACGGGACAGGCAGGAGAGAATTAGAAAATAAAGACAGTGAACTGGATAAAAATAGCCATAGAAAAAAATTTAAAATTGATTTAATATAGTATAGACAGAAAAAAATTAAAAAGGAGGACAGGAAATTAATAAATGGAAGATATAGAAAGAAAATTTTTTAAGCAACT
>NW_008795331.1:90977-94295 GCF_000699145.1 Aptenodytes forsteri | reverse complement strand
GACAGGGAATTGAATAGAGGGAGACATAGAAAGACATTTTTAAAAGTGACAGGCTACAAGAAACAGGAAAGAATTGAAAAATAGGAACAGGGATGAGAATAGAAGGAAACATTGAAAGAAAATTTAAAAAGTGACAGGGTATAACGGAAGAAAGGGAGGAATTAAAATTTAGGGAAAGGGAGCCAGATAAAAGGAATTATTGAAAGTGAAATTAAATAGCAATGGGGTACAAGAAATATAGGGAAGAATTTAAAAAAAAAGAAGAAAGGGAGACATAGAAGGAATTTTTAAAAGCAACCGAGTACAAGAAACACAGACAGGGAAAGAGGGACAGGGCCACGGATAGAGGACAACATAGAAAATTTAAACAGTGATCGGGTAAAAGAAACACAGGAATATTAAAAAAAAACAGGGACAGGGTGATGGATAGAAGGAACCATAATGAGAGAATTTTAAAAGAAAAGGGGTACAAGAAACACAGGCAATAATTAAAAAATAGGGACAGGGAGACGGATAGAAACAAACAGGAAAAAAAATTTAAAAGCGATGGGGTATAGGACAGAGGGAGGAATTAAAAAATAGGGACAGGGCGCCAGAGAGAGGGAAATGTAGAAAGAGAAATTAAAGTGCAACGGGGTACAAGAAAACACAGGAAAGTTAAAAAATAGGGAGAGGGAGCCGCAGAGAGGGAAACAGAAAAAAATTAATAGGTGAAGTGGTACAGGGCAGAGTTGGCAGAAGAGTAACAAGTTCTGGGGAGCCGGACAGGTAGGTGGGCTGGCGGAGAGGGAGACAGAAGCAGGGACAGGCAGTGAAGCAGGCAGAGATCTGGGGAAGAGCAGCAGGGACGGACCGGGACGCACAAGAGAGAATGCGACTTACCACAGTTCCTGGCCCCGGCAGGAGACCTTCACGGCCCCAGTGCTTTTCTCTCCACCGGGGGGCTTCCCAGCGGCTCACATGCAGCCGATGGAGGCACCGAGCTCCCAGCACCGCGTGCTGGTGTCTGTTGGGGACAACTCGGAGGGATCCTGCCTTGCTGCAGGCACTGGCCATTCCTTGCTGGAGGCAGCTGCCTGCGGGACCCCCCCCTTGGATTCCCTCCTCAGGCAGTTCACCTTTGTCAGCTCCCTCAGGCAGGCATGCCTGGACAGACCCTTCCCCAGCTAAAGGGAGGAATTAAAAAATAGGGACAGCGAGCTGGATAAAGAGAGACATAGAAATAAAACTTTAAAAGTGACGGGGTACAGGACAGATAGGAAAACATTAAGAAATAAAGACAGGGAGACGGATAGGGGGATACATAGAAAGAGAAACTAGAAAGCAGCAGGGTACAGGAAGCACAGGAAAGAATTTTAAAATAGGGACAGGGAGGAAGATACAGGTAGAAATAGAAAGAAAATTCAAAAAGCAATGGGGTACAATTCACATGGGCAAGAATTAAAAAATAAGGCCAGGGAGCTGGCAAGAGAGCGAGACATATGTATAAAGAAAATTTTAAAACCGATGGGGTAAAGGAAAGAGCAAGAAGAAATAAAAAATGGGAAAAGGGAGCCAGATAGAGGGAGGCACAGAAAGACGGTTTGAAAAGCAATGGCGTACAAAGCAGAGGGAGGTATTAAAAAATAGGGTCAGGGAGCCAGATAGGTGGAGATATAGAAATGAAATTTAAAAAGTAATGGGGTACAAGGCAGTGCAGAAAAACTAAAAAATAGGGAGAGGGAGACGGTTAGAGAGAGACAGAAAAAATTTAAAAGGAATCGGGGTACTGGGCAGACTTGGCAGAAGAGTAACAAGTTTTGGGGAGCCATACAGGTAGGTGGGCAGGCAGAGAGGGAGACAGAGGAAGAGAGGCTGACAGACATCTGAAGAAGGGTGGCAGAGATGGGCCAGGATGCAGAGGAGAGGACGTGTGACTCACCACAGCTCCTGGCACCAGCAGGAGACCTTCACCACCCTGACACTTCTCTCTCTGCCTCTGCTTCTTCCTCCTCTGCAGTGCTGCCTGCTTGACACTCACCTATTCAGCAGCATGCAGCTGACTCCTCGATGCTGCTCATCCGCAGGCTTCCTTGATACATGGCAGCTCAGGCATGTAGCTGACGGAGGCACTGAGCTCCCAGCACTGTGTGCTGGTGTCTGTTGGAGACAGCTCAGAGGGATCCTGCCTTGCTGCAGGCACTGGCCCTTCCTTGCTGGAGGTAGCTGCCTGTGGGACCCCCTTCAATTCCCTCCTCAGGCAGTTCCCCCAGCTTCATCAAGCAAATGTGCCCAGGCAGCCCCCTTTATAGCTAGAGCTGCTTCACACAGCAGGGCCAGCCCCATCCTCAGCCTCACTGGCCACACCTGGGGCTGCCCCAGCTGGAGCCCATTTCCCTCCTCAGGCAGTTCCCCCAGCTTCATCAAGCAAATGTGCCCAGGCAGCCCCCTTTATAGCTAGAGCTGCTTCACACAGCAGGGCCAGCCCCATCCTCAGCCTCACTGGCCACACCTGGGGCTGCCCCAGCTGGAGCCCATTGGGTATTTTAAGGACCCAAAAGGGTACTGGTGGGCTTTTGGTATAGCTGCCTTGGAGACAGAGGAAATTAAACAGCTGTCTACCTTGCCTGGTGTCTCAAAGGACCCTTCTATTGTGGGGTTGCTGAGGGTCGAAGAACAACAGGTGCCAATCGCTACCACAGTGGTGCACTGGTGGCAATATCACACCAACCAAGACTCCCCGATGCCCATCCATAAGCTGATTCGACGACTGGAGAGCCAAGGACTGATCAGCAAGACTCGCTCGCCCTTTAACAGTCCCATATGGCTAGTGCAAAAGTCTAGTGGAGAGTGGAAACTAACAGTACACTATCATGGCCTGAATGGAGTCACGCCGCCGCTGAGTGCTGTCATACCGCACATGCTAGAACTTCAGTACGAACTGAAGTCAAAGGCAGCCAAATGGTATGCTACAATTGATACTGCTAATGCGTTTTTCTCAATCCCTTTGGCAGCGGAGTGCAGGCCACAGTTTGCTTTCACTTGGAAGGGCATCCAGTATTGTTGGAATCAACTGCCCCAGGGGTGGAAACACAGTCCTACCATTTGCCATGGACTGATCCAGACTGCACTGGAACAGGGTGAGGCTCTAGAACACCTGCAATACATTGATGACATCATTGTGTGGGGCAACACAGCAGGAGAGTTTTTTGAGAAAGGGAAGGAAATAGTCCAAATCCTTCTGAAGGCTGGTTTTGCCAGAAAACAAAGTAAGGTCAAGGGACCTGCACAGGAGATCCAATTTTTAGGAATAAAATGGCAAGATGGACGTCGTCAGAT
>NW_008795331.1:86692-89326 GCF_000699145.1 Aptenodytes forsteri | reverse complement strand
CCCACAAACGCATCATGGCAAGTGCCACGTGCTTACAATGGTGGAGGCAACCACCGGATGGCTGGAAACATACCCCGTGCCCCGTGCCACTGCCCGGAACACTATCCTGGGCCTTGAGAAGCAAGTCCTATGGCAACATGGCACCCCAGAAAGAATCGAGTCAGACAACGGGACTCATTTCCGAAACAACCTCATAGACACCTGGGCCAAAGAGCACGGCATTGAGTGGGTGTATCACATCCCCTGTCATGCACCAGCCTCTGGGAAAATTGCACGATACAATGGACTGTTAAAGACTACGCTGAGAGCAATGGGTGGTGGAACATTAAACATTGGGATACACATTTAGGAAAAGCCACCTGGTTAGTCAATACTAGGGGATCTGCCAATCGAGCTGGCCCTGTCCAGTCAAAACTTTTACGTACTGTAGAGAGGGATAAAGTCCATGTAGTGCACATAAAAAAATATGCTGGGGAAGACAGTCTGGGTTACTCCTGCCTTGGGCAAAGGACAACCCATTCATGTGATTGCTTTTGCTCAAGGACCTGGGTGCACTTGGTGGGTAGTGTGAAAGGATGGGGAAGTCTGATGTGTACCTCAAGGGGATTTGATTTGGGGTGAAAAATAGCCAATGATTTTGAGCTGTATGATGTTAATTGCTACATAATACTGTATGTCATTACTACTATAGTTGTTATATGCCATATCAATTGTATTACGGTAAGCATCACCCAGATAAATGAAGAATGAACTTCAATGAAATTGAGAAAAGTGCAGTGGTGATGGAACCAGAACTGACTTCAGCACACAACATTCCAACACCACACACAATCTCTCCTGCCCTGAAAGACTATTATGACAGATGGAACCCAAAATCATGAACCCAATGAACATTTTAGAGGGATGGCCCATAGACCAAGGGAATGATATCTGTGTGTATATATTAAAAGACAGGAAAAGTGATGATGATTGATTAGAATGTATTGGAAAGTGTGGGACCTTGGCATGACGCAGATGGTATAGAATAAGGGATGGATGCTGTCCTGGTTTTGGCTGGAATAGAATTAATTTTCATCCTAGTAGCTAGTATAGTGCTGTTTTGGATTTAGCATGAGAATAATGTGATAACACACTGCTGTTTTAGTTGTTGCTAAGCAGTATTTATACTAAGTCAAGGACTTTTCAGCTTCCCATACTCTGCAAGCGAGGAGGTGCACAAGAGCTGGGGGGGGGGAGCATAGCCAGGACAGCTGATCCAAACTGGCCAAAGGGATATTCCATACCATATGACATCATGTTCAGTATATAAGCTGGGGGGAGTTGGCAGGGGGGCAGCAATCGCTGCTTGGGGACTGACTAGGTGTCAGTTGGCAGGTGGTGAGCAGTTGCGTCACTTGTTTTTCCTGGGTTTTGTTCCTCTCTCTCTGTTTTCCTTTTCATTACAATTTTTTTATTATTATTAGAATTATTCTATTATTTCAAGTATTAAACTGTCCTTATCTCAACCCATGAGTTTTCTTACTTTTGCTCTTCCGATTCTCTCCCCCATCTCACCGGGCGGGGGTGAGGGTGAGCGAGCAGCTGGGGTTAAACCACGACACCCATGAAACACTATTAAAATGATTGTCCACACACCCTACCGCTGCCTACTCGATCCAAGATGACTGTACAACCTTTGCCTCAACAGTCTAGGCATATCAACATATTAACCATAGACTCTTATTACTATTCCACCTACCTGACTCTACACCCCTGGGCAGAGCCGCTCCAAGCCAAACACACACATGCAGAGGCCAGCAGTACACAGAACACTATAAACAACATGACTCAGATGCGAGAAAACTCTCAGCAAGAAGAATGACTCCCAGACTGGAGATGCTGTCAGGCAAGAAGACCTACAGGGCCACAACGGTGAGGAGGCTCTGTGGCAACCCCAGATAAGAGTCAAACATAATGGCCTGTTACAAGAAGTTACAGGTCAAAACTGAGATGATGGATGCACAAGAAGCGTGGCTTCAAGACCTAAGAATGTAAGGATGCAGGGAAGAAGTCCAAGTCCATAAAAATGGATGGTTAGAGAGCAGAGCTGCTGACGCAGCCTGGAACAACACCGCAAGAGGACCGACTGGAAACTTCCGAGATGTGAGACCGATCCATGCTTTAAGCTTGTAACACCAGAAAAAAATGCCCAATTGGCTCTATGCCAATGAGTACAGGCATTCATAGAATCATAGAATCATTGAGGTTGGAAAAGACCTCTAAGATCACCAAGTCCAACCGTCAACCCAACACCACCACCCACTAAACCATGTCCCTAAGCGCCTCATCTACACATCTTTTAAATGCCTCCAGGGATGGGGACTCAACCCCTTCCCTGGGCAGCCTGTTCCAATGTTTAACCACTCTTTCAGTAAAGACATTTTTCCTCACATCCAATCTAAAACTCCCCTGGCGCAACTTGAGGCCGTTTCCTCTCGTCCTATCGCTTGTTACTTGGGAGAAGAGACCGACACCCACCTCGCTACAACCTCCTTGCAGGTGGTTGTAGAGAGCGATGAGGTCTCCCCTCAGCCTCCTTTTCTCCAGGCTAAACAGTCCCAGTTCCCTCAGCCGCTCCTCATAAGACTTGTTCTC
>NW_008795331.1:85995-86406 GCF_000699145.1 Aptenodytes forsteri | reverse complement strand
CCAACTGGATTGAACTCCATTCACCACAACTCTCTGGCTATATTCAAGACTATAAGGATGGCACCCGAGGTGCGTGCCATGCTCCTTGAGTACAAAGAGCAATGAGGACATTGAGACCTGAGCAAGGTCTAAGACACAGAAGACAGACTACACAAACTCCACAACAACACAGACACAGGCTGGAACTGCCCTGCCCAGCACACGCTAGCGTTGTGCTGAAAAGTAACCCGCTCACTTGACCTGGACAGCCCTCTCCCCTACACTAACTTTAAAACCCCTTCCTGCAATTCTCAACCTTGTCCCCTCCTCCCAGCCCCTCCCCAGCCCTGGCCCTTCCACTTAACTTTCAGAGGACCAGGGTCTGAATCCATACTCGACAGAAGAAAAAAAAAAAAAAAAAAAAAACCCACT
>NW_008795331.1:77187-85774 GCF_000699145.1 Aptenodytes forsteri | reverse complement strand
AAAAAAAAAAAAAAAAAACACACCACATTGGATAACTAGGATGTTCCTGCAGTCACCAAGTTCCTCTTCATCATCTAAAAAAAACAAAAAAACAAAAAAAAAACAAAAAACACCAAACAGTGCCATCAGTAAGCATCATGTCGGTTGACACCGATCTCTTCCACAACACCCTCCTCCTCAAAGGCAACGTAGCCTTCCACTCACCTGCTCCACATCAATTCCAAAGTCGGATGCTGTGGCCATCATTACTTGTGGCACCTAAGATACCAAGAGACACAAAATCACTGTTGCACTTGCAACAAATCACCAGCCCCATGCTCCTCCTCGCTACTACCCAGCTCGCCTCAAATGCTCATCCAATTCCAAAGGCAGCCCGCACGGCACCTGCAAAAACAAAGAGAAACACTTCACTGAGTTGCCGCAGGGATACTTTGCTCTTAGACACTGACCCAGCCGACAACCACCTCACCTTCTTGGACTGCTCATCAGCATGTGGCTTCACCCCTCCGAGCCTGCTTGCAGCACCTGCCAAGACCAAAGCAAAAGGCACATGCTGAGAAACTGCCTGAAACCACAGCCTGCCCACAGTGATTCCCATCTCCCGCTCCTTTACCTTGGCCACCCAGCCTCTGCCATTTTCAGGTTGCCACATTGAGGCTCGGGTACCACCTGTAAAACACAAACAACAAGGGATGCTTCTAACTTCACCAACACTACAACACCCAAAAAATAACTGATAGTTCAGCCCATTAGTCACTGCTCACCTTGCCAGAGTCAGCTCCGGTGCCGATATTCCGCTTTGCTCATTGCTTTGCACCTTCAAAATAAAATTAAAAAAAACAAATCACAAGCTAGTCATATAGCCGCCAGTCTCATCTTGCCTCCAACACCACGCACCGACACACCTTCTTACAGCACTCCGCTTGCCTCCTCTGCACCCTTTGGTGCACGGCTTGTCCCTCTGCATCTGCAAAAACAATATTGAACAAGTCACCCAGATGCCGAGCGATAGCTTAGAAATTCCAGAGGTCTTGTTTCCATTTAGGAATACTATTTAGAGTTCAACTACAGACTGCCATTTAAAAAAAAAAAAAAAAAAAAAATCATCAAACATTAAGCCCTGCTGTCATGGAGGAGTGGAACGCACCTCACTCAAAAGAGAGAAGCAGCAATATGTTTTATTGAGGTAAAATAATAATTTGACAGAGTTCAATAAACGTGATAGAATTTAACAAAGTTTGGCAGTGGTTTACTAAGGTTCAATAAGTTTGATGGCAAGGTTCACCTTATTAACTACTGCATGGAAGAACATACAAAGGAAAATTGAGTTAACAAAACACAAAGTTTAACAAGCTATTAGTCACTTACTGAGGATCTGTTGCGACAAGGGAGCTCTCAACCTCGAGGAATAAGGGAGCTCTCTGCCTTGGGCAAGGAAGGATCTCTGAGTCTCAGGTGATGAATCTCAAACCTTGAGAGATATCCCTGCTCAAGGGGAGAGTCACCTGGCAGCAGTCCAGCTGCAATTAAGGGGGAGCTCAAATCAGGCTCGTCCAACAATCTGCTGTTGGTAAAAGGTCTCTCTCTGGAGCAACGAGCAACCTTGAGGGGTGTCCTAGCTCAAGGGGAGATCACCGCCATGCAGGCCTAGCAGGGAGAGCTCAAAGAAGGCTCACTTAGGCTGTCATATTTATGGGGTAAAGTGGTTGGCTCATAGTCAAATCACATGCGATGGAAAGGTAGGCATGAGACTCCTTGTATCCACAACTTACGTTTATCAAAAAACAATGAGTTTTGGAAAAGCCACCTGTAATTTATGCGTTAATTGCATGATCAGTGTTCCAAACTCATATGTATTGATGTTTACTGTGTCACTCTGTGCCTTTGTGGGTTTTTGGAGAACACGTTGAAGCTAGAGGAGTTCTTGGCCCTGCTACAGCTCAGGCCTTTACCTCCTTTGAAACCTGTACCAAACTACTGCTAATTTGGGTAAGGGGTCAAGCACATCCATCACACCTACACATTCAAGCCTTAACACCTTTGAGATTCAGTCTGCTCGACTACCACTCGAGCAGCCTCTCCCACATGGCTCCGGTCATCCCCTTGACATCCTCGCCTGCTGCTGAGGGCTGCTTGCTCTGAGGTGGACTGTACAGTCTGTAACTAAACAGTCTAGGCATACCAACATTAACTAAAGACTCTTATTGTTATTCTTCCCGTAACATTGCTATACCCCCAGGCAGAGCAGCTTCAACCCAGACACATGCACAGACTGACACTGCACACAAACAAGACAAATTACTTGACCCAGAGACATAAGAAAACTCTCAGCGATCCATGCGTTAAGTTTCTAACGCAAGAAAAGGAAGCGCTCAGTTAGCATTATGCTGATGAGTTGAGGCACGTGAGACACTTGGTATGGCTACTGATGTGCCCGCCGGGCACAAAGAACAATGGGAACATCAAGATCCAAGTAACATGGTATAGTACACAGAAAACAAATGACACAAACTACACAATATCACATACATGGGCTGGAACTGCCCTACCCGGCACACACTCGCATTTTTCATAGAGGTCACCATACCCTCTCTCTGCCCAAATGTGTCCTATTCCAAACCGCCCTTTCCACTACACTGAATTTAAAAACCCTCCCTGCTGCCCCACACAAAGATAACACTGGCCCCTCAACTTAGCTTTCAGAGGGCTGGGGGTCAGAATCCATCCTCAACAAAGACCACCTAGGCTAACTAGGATGTTGCTGCGATCACCCATTTCTTCGTCATCTGCAAGTGACATGCCATCAGTCAGTTTCACGCCAGTCAACACTGATGTCTTCTGCAATGACGGCCTCCTCGGAAGCGCCATGGCATTCTGCTCGCTCGATCCCAGTCTAACGCTGGATGTTGTAGCCAGCATCACCCGTGGCAGCTAGAAATCCAAAGAGACAAAGTCACCATTGTGCCTGGAAGCGGCCACCTGCTTGCAAACAACATGATGGCACAAAAATAACCACTGCTACGGCTTGGTGTTGCACCTTGCCTGACACACTCAGGGGCAGATGTGATTTCATTAGTTGTTTTGCACCTTCAAAACACAGAGTGTAAATAGGTCATATAGGCACCAACGATGGAACTATTCCGTCCATCACTGCATGCCAACTGACCTTCTTATGGCACTCCGCTCAGCCTCCCTTTGGTGTCTGGCTCCCTGCTGTGCATCTACAGCAACAAAATAAAACAAAGTCAACCAGAAACTGACAAATACCCTAACAAACAGTAAACTCTCACCGTTCTGACTTCTTCGCTCCACTAACCTTGTCAATCGGTGCTTTGCGCTCTGATCTGCCATGCTGAGTCAGTTGCATCAGCGAGTTGAAGACAACAGTTCTCATCCTGTATTTGTGCCCCAGAACCCTCTGCGCCAGCTGCTCCTCGGGAGCTGCTCTGCTGAGCCATCCCCTGCATTCCACAGGCACCTCCTAACCTCTGTCTTCCCACAGACTCCAGGCTCTGCTACGGGCCCGCACGCTGAGTTCCAGACACTTACAGCCTAAGAGGGGCCCATTACAAGCTGCAAAGGCTCTAGGGACAACATGGTATCCTATGGGAAATCGGGAAAGACAATGAGCTGTCCCACGGCCTGAAAAATGCTATGCCTTATGTGCCTGTCGCTTTTTTGGAAAACAATGAAGCTCCATATACAGATGCATATGAGATGCTCACCCTATCCCCAGCTAGATGATCCTACCATCAAGCCTACAGAAAAAGATGATGTCAACAACTTGAACAACTTCCAACAGAACCAGTGAAAAAGCGAGGTTTCACCTACATTAGAATCAGAAATTCCAGGAAAGAGTGATGCATCTAGAATAATTAAAAAATAATTTTAAAAAAGCAGAATATTAAGCCATTTTGCCACCCCCAAACACCCCATACAAAGTTACCAATGGAAGAAAAAGATGTGTACAACAAATGCATCTTCTGCTATATACGCTGCTTAACCTTGACTTATCCTGAGGCTCTTACTACAACCGGACACCTCTGGTTCACCAAACTTCAAAATGCATTCACCCAAACAGCTGAGCCAGCTCAAAAGCTGCACTTGACTGAAGGAACAGCAGAGCACTGACACCAGAGAAGCCCAGGAACAGAATGATCTCCCTGACCAGAGCCTGTGGCTCATAAAGCCCACCCTTCCCACAATCGCCTGAGAAAGGGGAGGGACGAACCACCAGAAGGCATAAAGGCGGCCGGAGGAGCAACAGTGAATTTATTGCTCTACCTTAAGCTTATAGCATACAAAGCACAGAACAGAGATATGGACTGCTACCGGAAGCAACGATGCCCACTCTTCTAGTGCAACGTCGTCTATCTCACTGGAGACGCGACCAGGTAGGTAATTAATTTTACTGGGACAAGTTCGCTACAGAACTAAAAGAGGGCTGTGAGGCACAAGGAAGGTCTCAGGATTCTCCATGGTGGGAGTAGAGGGGGTTCTGTGGAGGCCAGAGAGACCAAAGAAGGCATGGGGACACAAAAAATGAACTCTGGAGGGCATCTGAACAGACTACAGATGTCATCAAGAGACAAGGGACTAAATAGAGGCATCCTAGATGACAGCAAATAACATGAGTGCTCTGGGGAACAAAGAAAGCCTGGGGAGGGTATCTGAGCAAACAAGAGACATCCCAGGTTTGCTACAGAGCTAGAAGAGAGCTGTGGGGCACAAGAAAGGTCTCAGGATTCATTGTGACAAGAGTAAAGGGGTCCTGTGTGGGCCAGAGGGTCCAAAGAACTCTCGGGGACACAAGGAACAACAGAGAGTACAGATGTCATCAACGGGACAGGGACTAAATGGAGGTGGTCCTAGATGACAGGAAATAACATATGAGCCCTCTGAGGAACAAAGAAAGCCTGAGGAGGGGTCTGAGGGAATAACAGAGCTCCCAAGTTTACTACAGAGCTAAAAGAGGGCTGTGGGGCACAAGGAGTTCATCGTAATGGGAGTAGAGGGGATTCTGTGGAGGCCAGAGAGACCAAAGAAGGCACGGGGACACAAAGAATGAACTCTGGAGGGCATCTGAACAGACTACAGATGTCATCAAGGGGCCAAGGACTAAGTGGAAGTCATCCTGGAAGCAAAGATGAAGGTAAGAGTGCCCTGAGGTACAAAGAAAGCCTGAGGAGGGGATCTGGAGGAACAAGAGAGGTGCAAAGTTTGCTGCAGTGCTAAAAGTGGGCTGTGGGGCACAAGAAATGTTTCAGCAGGGACCGTGCTGGGAGTAGAGGGGTCCTGTGGGAGCCAGAGGGACAAAAGAGGGCTCGGGGACACAATGATGATCTCAAGAGGGGATCTGAGCAATGCATAAATGTGTTCAAGGAGCGAGGGATTGTATAGCAGCATCCTAGATGGCTGAGAGGCAGAAGAGCGTGCTTTGACGGGACTAGTGGGTCTCAAAGGGGGCTACAGATTGACAAGAGGGCTGTGGGAAAGAATGAAGGCCTCAGAAGGCATTGTGACAAGAACAGTGGGGTTCTGAGGGGGCCAGAGAGGTAAAAGGCAGATCTGGGGGACACCAAAGGCCTTGCGACCGGATCTGAGTGGAGTACAGCAGTTCTCAGGGATCTAGAGTTTGAAGAGAGGGCAGATAGAGCAGATAGAGCGCTCTATCTGGTGCACTCACCAGAGTGCTCTGGTGCTTAATGAAGGCCTCGGGAGCAGCTCTGAGGGACTAGAGGAGCAAAAGGCTACTCTGGGGCACAATCGATGCCCCAGGAATGGTTCTGAGCAGAGTACAGAGGTTCTAATGGGGCTAGAGAGCCCATAGAAGGGTCCTAGACAGGTCAGGGGGCCAACAAAATGCTCTGGGGCACAGTGAGGGATGCGGGAGGGGTCCTGAGGGGTCTGGAGGAGCCCAAAGAGGGCTACAGAGCTAAGAGAAGGTTGTGGGGCACAAGGAAGGACTTGGGGGGGGTGACTGTAGGGACTGTGAGGCACAACAAAAGGAAACAGAGGGATATAGGGTGCACCAGAAGCACAAAGAGGTAGATGAGGATTTAAGGGAACCAGCCAACTCCTGAGCAGATTAGATAGCAGTTTGGGGGTGCTGGAGCAAAACGAAGGCCAGAGGTTTTGACGAGGCCATTTGTCACACAGATTGATTCTGAGTGAACTAGAGGGTGTACAGAGGGCTCTGAGGTGCCTGGAAGGAAAATGGAAGAGACCCGAGGGGACGGAGAGCACACGAAGGATATGGGGGGAACCGGACAGCTTATCGAGGTGCCTGCAGTGCAACAAAGACAAAAGGATGGCTCCGGGGCATGCTGACCAACAGAGAGGTCCTGCAGAGACTAGAGGGCAGTGGAAGGGCTCTGGATCATAAGAAAGGCAAACGGAGGTCTCCGGGGTGCAAGATACACATATAGGCAGGTCCCCAGGCAAGAAGAATGCAGGGGCAGGGGGACGACTCGGGGGGGGGTACAAGGAAGGTAAACATGGGGCTCTCAGGTGCCCCAAAAGACAAGCCCAGCTGTCCTGAGAGGAGCGGATGGAAATCAGAGGAGTTCTGAAGGGATTGGGAGCAAACAAAGGGGTCTTGAGAGGGGACAAAAGGGAAAACAAGGGCTCTGGGATGTACCAAAGGCAAATGGAGAAGTTTTGAGGGGACCAGAGAGAAAAGAGAGGGGATTTAATGGGGCAAAAGAACAAGCAGGCATCTTGATGCTACCAAAGAGCCTGCAGGGACCAAAAGGCAAGCGGAGTAATCATGTGGGAATCAGAAGGAAACAAGCTTCTGAGGGAACAAGGTGGCAAATGAAAAACTTGTGAGAGGCCTGGAGGCAAATGGATGGGTCCTGAGGGGAGCAAATTGAAAGTTTCCTACTTCTGAGAAGTCGTCCTTGACTTCATTCAGCAGATGGCTGTCCCGCGGGCTCAGCATGCAACAGGGGGATCCCTGCCCAGGCAGTCCTGACCTGTAACACCACGTGCATACAACCGTTCTCAGGAAGTCATGCAGATTTGTAACCTAAATGGCAAGCGGCAAGTATTTCTCCAGGACAGGTTTGACATAGCTTTTCCCTCCAGAGGACAGACAGAAGTTGCCCCTCCCCACAGTACTGCCTCTGATAACGCACCTCCCTCCCCGCTGTCTTGCCCTGCTCCTGCCACTCCTCTCCAGCCATTGCCGACCTCAGACATCCAGGGCAGCTGGTTCTCACCTGCATGGTCCTTCGTGTCCTGCCCCCAGCCCCTCCTCTCTGCCCCACACCCAGCAGCCCAGGCACCCTGGCCTAGTGCTCACCTGGGAGGACCCGGCCACCAGCTTGGGCAGAGCGGAGGACAGAGAGAAGGGTGTCCCTCCACACCACAAGCCTGGGCACAGCACAATGCAGCAGCACCGATGAGGCATCCCAGGACCCCTGGTGACAGGGGGAGCAGAAGGCTCTGGGGCACGATGGGACCTTTGGATGGCTTCTGGAGCAAAGGACGGAGGTATTAGGGGGGCACAAGGCCTGACAGGGAAGCCCAGAGGGAGAGAGGGCAAAAGGAGTGCTTCAGGACACAAGGAAGGCCTCAGGAGGGGATCTGAAGAAACAAGAGAGGCTCGAAGTGCACTACAGGGACAAGAAGGGGCCAGAGAGACCAAAGAAGGCTCGGGGACATACCGAGGAACTCGGGAGGGGATCTGAGCAGAGTACACGTGTCCTCCAGGGGCCAGGGACAGAACAGAGGCAACCTCAATAGCTCTTCATGCTCTGTGGCCCAAAGGTGGCCTCAGGAGGGGTCCCAAGGAGACTAAAGGGGTCCAAAGGGAGTGAGGGGGGCAAAAGAAAGCTCTGGGGCACAATGAGGGATGAAGGAGGGCTTGCGATGACACTAGAGGGGCCCTAAAAGGACTATACAGGCAGGAAAAGGTTCACAGGGAACAATGGGACCTGGACGTCTTCTGTGTACAGCACAGAGGTCCTGGAGGGGCTCAAAGACCAAAAGAGGGGTGGGTCCAAGATGGAGTAGAAGGCCCACCGTCTTTTAGCCGGTTTTGGGGGTCCTTCAGCAGTCACAGTGCTGTCCACGTTTTCGCTGAGAACATCCCCGTGTGCCCCACTGACAGGACAGTTCTGCACTGTCCCCTCCTGGTACCACCTGTCAAAACAGACTCTGAAACACAAGTTTACTTTGAGCTTTTGCTATTTATTGAGAACTTAAAATCAGGAAGAAGCACCAAGGATAAATCCCACCTTATCTTCAGGTTTACATGCTTTTATACATTCAGACAAACCTTATTCTCTAGATAAGGGAAAACTTCTCAGTATGGGACTAGAATCTTGGTAGGTCGGTAACTAAGGATACGGTTTAGGGATAGAGAGAGAGAAAGATGAATAGGGAGCAGGACAGAGGGATAGAGAGAAAGAGAAAGAAGAGGAAGAAGGAAGGAGAGAGAGAAAGACAGGGACAGGGAGCAGAACATACAGAGAGAAAAAGACGACAGGGAATGTTGTGGTTTAACCTCAGCCGGCAACTAAGCACCACACAGCTGCTCACTCACTCCCCCCCGGCAGGATGGGGGAGAGAAGAGTAGAAG
>NW_008795331.1:70934-76984 GCF_000699145.1 Aptenodytes forsteri | reverse complement strand
CCAACTTCTTGCCCACCCCCAGCCTGCTCGCTGGTGGGGTGGTGTGAGAAATAGAGAAGGCCTTGACTCTGTGTAAGCACTGTTGTCATCACAAATCCAAAACGTAGTTCCATACAAGCTACTATGGAAAAATTAACTCCATCCCAGACAAAACCAGTACAGGGACAGACAAAGAGAGTGATAGGATCAGGACACAAAGAAAGAGAAAGAAAAATCAGCAATGGGCAGCAGGACAGAGGGAGAGAGAGGGGGAAAAGAAGGACAGGAAGACAGCCAGAGGGATACAGAAAACCGGTGAGGGACGGAGCCAGAAAACGGGATTCAGAGAACAAGAGAGGGACAGGGAGCAGGACACTGGGACAGAAAGAGAAACGAGAGTAATGGAGGAACAACAGAGAGATGGAGCAAGAGAAAGACAGGGACAGAGAGCAGGATGAAGACAGACCAATAAATAATAGGGAGACAGGGATAGAGAGAAGAAAAAATAGGGACAGAAAGAAAAGCAGAGTAAGCGAGAGATGAAAAAAGGGAAAGGGAACAGGACAGAGATGTGCAGCTGGACAAGAGATGGAAAAACTAAAAGTAGGGATGAGGAGCAGGAAAGAGGAAGAGAGAGACAATGAGATGCAAGGATAACAGAGAGAAAGACAGGAAGCAACATAGAGGAATGGAGAAAGAAAGAAGGATGGGGAGCAGGACAGAGGGAGTAAGAGAAAAATACAAGGCGGGAGAAGGACTGAGGAGCAGAGAGAAACAGCGGCGCCACCGTGCAGGCGCTCCCAGACCCTGCAGAAAACCACACAAAACTGGCAGGAAACTACGGCTCCTGGCACATCTGGGAGCCAACATGGCTGACCAGAAGCCCCGTGCCACAGGAGGACAGCTCCCAACATGCAGGCAGACACAGGCTTCCCTGCTTTTTGACCCTGCGGGGACACCATTCCCCCCGCCACCTCCTCCGGGCCCTGCACAAGCCCTCGGCAGCCCCCACCCTGCCCCGCCCCAGCGCAGATCCCCCCCAGCCTTGCACCCTCACCGCTGCCTCCAGTCTCTGCCCCCCCACTGCCCTCGGGGCCTTCCCCGGGACCCACCCACCGATTGCTTGTGCAGCCCCGCCACCAGACCCAGAGCCCCGGGAGTGCAAAGGAGACAGCGATTGTTTATTCATTCACGCACATAAGAAGTCCTGGGAGTGAGTCTGCTCCAGGGTGTTCTCCAGGTGCCCATGCACTCCCCCCCACCCTGGGACATCTCGGCAGCTGTTACTGGAGCAGCGTTCTTCGGTCCGGCAGGGAACGGTCAGCTCCCAGAGTGATGCGCTGCAGGGCAGAGGTAGCCAAAATAAGGGAAAGCACACAGGACACAAGAGAGAAGAAAAGGGACAGCTGGCTGGATGGGTGCTATAGCGAGAGTGGATGGGACAGGGAGCACAACGGAGAGATCATCAGAGAAAGGGACAAGGAGCAGGACAGCACTGGAAGAAAAAACAGCTGTGATGAGCAGCAAGACAGAGAGACAGAGAGAAAAAATACTGAGGAAGAGAGAGAGGAAAGAAGGGAGAGCGAGATGGAGAGGGGTTATAGCAAGAATCGATGGGTCAGGGAACAGGACAAAGGGAAAGACAGGAAAAATAAGAAAAAGGACAGAGGGGACAACAAGAGGAAAAAAAGGGACAGGGATTTGGACAGAGGTAGAGAAAGAAGCAGTAGGAACAGAGGGGTAGAGAGACACGAAGACAGGAGGAAGGACAGAGAAACAAAAATAAGGACAGGAAGTAGGACAGAGATGGAGGAAAAAAACCTGGGATGAGCAGCATGACAGGGAATAAAAAAAATAGGGGCAAGGAGCAGGACAGAGGGATATAGTGAGAAACAATGGGACAGAAAGCAGGACAGTGACAGATAAAAAGGAAGAGGCAGCAGGACAGAGAAATGGGGGCAGGGAGGACAGAGAAACAGGGAAAGAGGGTCAGAGAGCAGGACACTGGGATAGAACAAGAAAAAGAGGGACAGGGAACAGGACATACAGAGAGAAAGGGAACAGGACAGAGGGATTGAATAAGAGAGAGGGATGCAGATCAGGACAAAGAGATGGAGAAGGAAAAAAAAGGGCGATGGAGGAAGAAGAAATGGGGATGCAGAGCCCTACAGAGCGATAGAGAAAACAAGTGGGAGACAGAAAATAGGATGGAGAGAGAAAGACCAGAAAAAGGGAGGGGGGGGGGGGGGGGGGGCAGGGGGGATAAGGACAGACAAACAGAGAGGGAAACAGAGGGATGGGGACCAGGACAGTCGGACTGAAAGACAGAAAGAAAGGGAGCAGGACAGCAAGGTGGAGCGAGGAAAAAAACACAGATGGGAACGGACAGAGGAAAGTGCAAGAGCGAGCTGAATGGGAAGAAGGATAGTGGGACATAGATATAGAAAGAAAAAATAGTGACGAGAGAGCAGGGAAGAGGGGTAGAGAGAGAAAAACAAGGACAGGAAGAAGGACAGAGGGATAGAGAGAGAAAGAGAGGGATCGGGGGATCAGGACAGTGGGATAGAGACAGACAGGAACAGGGTGCAGGACACAAGAATACAGAGAAAATAGATACACAGGGAAGTGGGGAAAAAGACAGAAAGAGAGAGAAAGGGACAGGGAGCAGGACAAAGGGACGGAGAGAAAAAGAGGATGGGGAGCAGGGCAGAGAGCCGGAAAAAGAAGAGACTGCTGGGGAGCACGACAGAACGATAGAGCACAAAAGAGAAGAATGGGAAGCAGGGCAGTGGGATGCAGAAAGACAAAATAGTCATAGGGAACAAGACAGGTGGATAGAGAGAGGCAGAAAAGGAAGGACAGGGGGATTGACAGAGAAAGAGAGGGACAGGGAGCAGGTCAGAGTGACAGGAAAAAAAGGACAGAGCAGGACAGAGGAATAGAGAAAAAAATGCTGATGGGGAGCAGGACAAAGGGATAGAGACAAAAAGGAGGGGAAGAATGAACAAGGGATAGAGAAAGAGGGGATAGAGAATGGGACAAAAAGACATAGGAAATAGGACAGGGGGATTGAGAAAAAAAGAGGGATGCCGATCAGGACAAAGATGGAGAAGGAAAAAACAGCGATGGGCTGCAGGACGGAGACAGAGGAAGAGAAAAATAGATCAGGGAGCAGGACAGAGGAAGAGAGAGAGGAGAAAAGGGACAGCCAGCTGGACAGGGGGATATAGTGAGAAACTATGGGATGGGCAGCAGGACAAAGGCAGAAAAAAATCGGGAGAGAAAGCAAGACAGGGAGACAACAAGGGGAAAAAAAAAAAAGAGCAGGGAGTAGGACAGAGATGGAGAAAGAAGCAATAGGGACAAAAGGATAGAGGGACAGAAAAGGGGAGTGACAGGACCAGGACAGGGAGATGGAGAAAGAAAAAAATAGCAATGAGCAACAGGACAGAGAGACAGACAGACGAGGAGCACGACAGAGGGACAGAAAGACCGGGACAGGTAACGGGATGGGGAGACAAGGAGCACAACAGATAGAAAGAAAACAAGAGGGGTGGGGAGCAAGACAGTGCTATTGCGGAAGAGGGCCAGAGCAGGCAGAGCAAGAACAGAGAAAAACAGAGGTACAGGGAAGCAGATAAAAAAATGTGAGAGAGAGAGAAAGCGAGGATTGGGGAGCAGAAGAGAGAGATGGAGAAGGAACAAAATATCAATGGGCAGAAAAGAGAGATGGAGAATAAAAAAATACCTCTAGGGAGCAGGACAGAAGGGATAGAGTGGGAGGAAAAAAAGGACAAGGAACAGCATAAACAAAAACAGAAGGAAGGGGGGGCGGAGAAGGACAAGGAGAAAGACGGGGGGTGGAGAGAGAAAGAAACTGGGATAGAAAGAGAAAGAGGAACACGGAGGACAGAGATGGCAAAATAAACAATAGCGAAGAACAGCAGGACAGACAGTGAAGAGCAATAAAAAAATAGGCACAGGGAGCAATACAGAGAAAAGGGAGGAAGGGAGGAAGGAAAGAGACATGAAGCAGGACAGAGGGGAAAAAAATACTGATGGGGAGCAGGACAGAGGAAGAGAGAGAGGAAGAAGGGACAGCAGGCTGAACAGGTGGATATAGCGAGAAATGATGGGACAGCAGTGGGACAAAGGCAGGACAGAGACAGACAAAGAAACATTAGCAACAGAAGGACGGAGAAAGAAAGAGACAGACAAGAAGGACAGAGGAACAGACAAAAAGAGTGACAGGAGCAGAACAGAGAGAGGGAGAAAGAAAAACCAGTGACAAGCAGCAGGACAGAGGGAGAGAGGGGGGAAAAAGAAGGACAGGAGGATGGCCAGAGGGATATCGAAAACTGGTGAGGGACAGGGAGCCAGAAAATGAGACTCGGAGAACAAGAGAGGGACAGGGAAGAGGACGCTGGGACAGAGAGAGGATGAGAGTGACGGGGAGAACAACCAAGAGACGGAGCAAGAGGAAAACAGGGACAGAGAGCAGTACGAAGATGAAACAATAAATAATAGGGACATGGAGAAGGACAGAGTGATAGAGACAAAAAGAGAGGGACGGGTAGGATGACAGAGGACCGGAAAAAGGAAAGACAAGGGACAGGGAACAGCACAGAGGGACAGAGAGAAAAAGAGAGACAAGCAGCAGGGGAGAGAGATGGGGATATAAATAATGGGGACACAGAGCAGCACAGAGGAATACAAAGACAACAAGACACACAAGGATAACAACAGAGACAGACAGGGACAGGGAGGAGCAGAGAGGGATGGGGAGCAGGGCAGAGAGACAGAAAAACAAGACGAGGAAGAAGGACTGAGGAGCAGAGAGAGAAAGGTACAGGGAAAAGGATGGAGAGATGGGAAAAAAACAGTAAAAACAGGGATGAAATGTCCTACAGAGAGATGGAGAAATTAAAAATACTGACAGGGAGCAGGATAGAGGGAGAAAGAGAGGGACAGGCAGAAGATCAGAGGGGTAGAGAAATATGGGGACAGGAAGCACAACATAAAGACAGAGAATAAAGAGGACAGGGAACAAGCCAGAGAGATTGAGGAAAAAAAGGGACACAGATCAGGACAAACAGATGGAGAAGGGAAAAATGGTAATGGGCTGCAGGACAGAAATGGAGGTAGAAAAAAAGAGGGACAGGGAGCACGACAGAAGAATAGAGAGAATAGCAAAGATACAGGGAAGGAAAAAAAGACACAGGAAAAAAGAGGGTCAGGAAGCCAGACAGAGGGACAGGGAGCCAGGCAGACAGATGGACAGGCAAAGAGAGAGTCAGAGGGATGAAGGACAGAGAGAGATGGCAGCAGAGACAAACAGAGAGACGGGCAGGGATCTGGAAGGCTGGGGGATGCAGAGAGGGGCAGGGAGAGACCAGGATGCAGACGAGTGGGACATGGCCCTAAGGGCCTGGGACTCACCACAGCTCCTGCTTTTGGCACTGCCCATAGAATTTTCCAGTTCAGACGCTTCTTTGTCTGTCTCTTTCTCTCTCCCTCCCTTCCTATTCTCCAGCTCCGGTCGCTTGACTGTCCGCCACCTAAGAGAACACAGTGGTGTCTTACAGCTCTTGCAATACGAGGTAGATACACAGCCTTGCACGCGTGCACACCCTCCCCATGGCCGTACCATGCTTTTGGATACACATACAGACCCTGCGGTGCATGTCAGCGATCTGGTCTGCTGAGGACTACTCAGAGACACTTCCTCACCCAGAAAGGTTAGCCGTCTCTTGTCTGCAGCTGGAGGCACCTTCCGGCTCAATCCCCTTGATTTCATTCTCCAGCTGCTTTACCTTTTTCTTAAGTTTCATCCACAGCAGCTCCTGTCCAAAGCCAGTAAGTGTCCACCAGTCCCCGGTCGCCCACATCGCTAGGAGAATGACGCCAAACAGAGACAGCCCACGCAAACCTGCAGCAAATACAGTCAACAACAACCCCGGGGAGGAACAGACAACCGAGTCCTCATCACGGCCTCTCGGAAAGGAAGAGAACGGGCAGCCATTACCCGTAGGGTCCATCGCAGCTCACCCCGGCGGGAGCCGTTCCTGCGG
>NW_008795331.1:69156-69753 GCF_000699145.1 Aptenodytes forsteri | reverse complement strand
CCCAGGGTTCCCAGGGCCAGGGAAAGCCAGCGAAGAATCGGAAACAAATAGGAACTAAAACCACTGAAAAGCAAGAAAGTATCCCGACAGAGAAAAAATAAATAATAATAGCAATAGTAATAACAACAACAACAATAATAATAATAATTAATAATAATAATGAGGAGGAGGAGGAGGATGGAGCTGCTATGGGGGACTCAGCCTGTTGGGAGGGTTGGGGGTTTCGGAGGCTTTTCTGCCCTTTTCTTTGGCCAGGATGCTAGAATTGGCCAAGCAAAAGCACTCGCCCCAGCAAGCTGAGGAAGTTGAGGCAAAAATGCCCATTTTTGGGGTATTTGGAGAAGGGTGGGGACAGGGCAGCGTGGACAAGACACACACATACACCCCCCTGGTTTGGGGTGCCAGACACTCAGCAGGACCCCCGGCAACCTCAACCTGATAGCACTTTAGTGCCATCGACACGCACACACACACACCCCCCCCCAAAATGTGCTGTTGACCGTGCTTGGGGATCATGACCTCTGGCCCTGCCTCCAAGCAACTGGGGGGGGGGGGGGGGGGGCTAAAAAAATCCTACCCCCCCCCTATGCTCCCCCC
>NW_008795331.1:66196-69082 GCF_000699145.1 Aptenodytes forsteri | reverse complement strand
TTTTTTTTTTTTTTTTTTTTTTTTTTTTTTTTTTTTTTTTTTTTTTTTTTTTTTTTCTCTCCTCACTACCATTAGCGCTACCATTATTGTTATTGTTTGGTCTTTCTCGCAAAAAAAACTCCCCCTCAAAAAAGAAGAAACAAATGGGAAAAAAGAGGAGAGAGAGCAGACACACACACAGACCGGACTCCTGGACCGGAGGGGAGGGGGGCACGGCCCCCACTTGGCACCAGCCTGGGGACAAAATAAGCCGAATCGGGTGCTCTGGTGGGGGTCCCTCCCCGGGACAGCGGCCGGAGCCGGGGCTCGAGCCCGCGGCCAGAGGGCGCCGTCCCGGGCGGGCGCTGCGCCGGGGCTGTGGTCTCCGAGCTGGGGGCGGGGTCTAGTCCTGGGGCGGGGATAAGCCCCGGGAGATCGCGAACCTGGGGGCGTGGCTTAGCCGTGGAGGCGGGGCCTCGCGGAACCGGGGGCGGGGCTTCCCCACTTTCCCTCCCCCGCGGGGGCAGCTCTGTCCCGGGGGGACCCCTGTGGTCTCCACAACCCAGCCCAGCCCCACCCCGGGGGGAAGGACACCCCTGGGTCTCCACTCCACAACCCAGCCCAGCCCCACCCCGGGGGGAAGGACAGGGGGGGGACCCCACTTCTCCCCATTTGGGAGCACACGACCTCCCCAGAGGAGGAAAAAAAAGGAGCGGGGGGTGGTGGGGTGTTGGTCTGGCACCTACCCCAGGGAGTGCCGGGTGTCCTGGGGGTCCCGAGGTACCTGAGCTCACTGGGGGTCACCGTGGCTTCCTGGTGCTGGGGGAGGGGCAGGGATCTCTGCAGTGCCCAGGGGGGTCCCCCAACATCTCCGGATGCTGGGGGAGTCCTCAGGGTCTTTGGGGTGCCCATGGCATTCCCAGGGGCTTTGGAGGTGACCCCTTTCCATATCCAGATGCCTTCACAATTCCCAGGGTTTTCAGGGTGCCTGGGGGTTCCCCAGTGTGTCCTCAGTGTCCTGGGGGTTCTCCAGTCTTTCCAGAGTGGTGGGGCGGGAGGATCTTCGGGGGTACCCCCAGCATGTCCATGCCCCCACAGTGTGCAAGAGCTCTGGGGCATCTGGGGGAGTCCTCAGGGTGTCCATGGTGCCTAGGGGAGAGGTGGGGGTGTCCATGGTATCCACGCTGTCTGTCGGGTGTCCCCATGGTGTCCTTGGTGCCCATGGAGGGGATCCCCAAGGTCTCCAACTGTCTGGGGGAGTTCTCCATGGTCTCCAGGGTGCGGAGGTCCCCACAGCGTTCTTGGTGCCTGGGGGGGGGGTTCCCCACAGTCTCCAGGGTACCCTTGGGGTGTCCCCATGGTGTCCTTGGTGCCCAGGGAGGGGATGCCCAAGGTCTCCAGCTGTCTGAGGGGGTTGTCCATGGTCTCCAGGGCGTCCTTGATGCTCATGGGGGCCCCCATGGCCTGATGGTGCCAGGGGACCCAGTCCTGGGGGCCGGGGGGCCACTGGGGTGGGGCTCAGGCCTTGTGCTGTTTGCTGGTCTTGAAGGAGACCTGGAGCACGCGGTCGCCCAGGCGGTAGCCGTTGAGGCTGGCAATGGCCATGGCCGCCTCCTCGTAGTTGGTCATGGTGACGAAGCCGAAGCCCTTGCACTTGTTTGTGGCGAAGTCGCGGATGACCTTGACATTGGTGACAGCACCGAAGGGCCCGAAGAGCTGCCAGAGGACACTCTCGTCCGCCTCGGGCGCCAGGTTGTTTTCCCCACCCCGCCCGGGGGCCCCCCGGGCCTCCCCCAGCCAGCCCTGGCACCGCCTCGATGGCCAGTGGGGAGAACCTGGGCAGCAGCGACAGCGGGCTGGCCTGGGGTCAGGGCGCCCGGATGCCAGGTTCCCCCCCAGGACACATGGGTCCCCTCCTGCCAGGGTGCCCAGCCCGTGCACGGGGCTGGGGGTGCAGAGCCGGACTGGGGGGGGGACTGGGAGGGGTGGGGAGGGGCCATTACCTCTTCACGCCGTAGGCCACATTCAGCAAATTGTCAAGCCTGGAGGGGACAAGAGGCCGTTAGGGGGGGGCACAAGGGTGTGCCCATGTAGATGTGTCTTTGCCATGGGGGTGTCCCACGTGCTGTGGTGGCCCCATCCCCCGGGGAGTGTTCGCATGGTGATGGGGATGTCCCCACACCCTATGGTGGCCCCACTCTCTTGGGGGGGATGCCCCCGTTCCCAGGGATGTTCCACCCCCCCGGGGCCCCCAGGCACATCGGGCTCACCGGAAGCGCTGGGGGGGGTGGTGCAGGGCACCGTAGCGGCGGGCGCTGGGGCAGAGGCTGAGCAGGGCTCCCCCCGACTTCTGGCCTGGGCTGTTGGCGAACTTGACGGTGATGGGCTCGGCGGCACCCAGCGGTTTCTGCCCATGCAGCCCCCGGACGGCCTCCTCTGCCTCCACGCGCTTGTCGAAGCGGATGAAGCCCACCCCCCGTGAGACACCTGTGCACAGGGCGTCCGGGGGACAGAGCCCTGAGACTCCACTGTACAGCTGCAGGACCCAGGCATCCAGGGAATCCCCTCCACAGACCCACCCACAGGACCCAGGCGTCCAGGGAATTCCCCCCATAGACCCACCCATGGGATCGTCCGAGAAATTCCACACACACACACCCCCCCCCGACACCCCACTGCCCACCCACGGGACCCAGGCATCCAGGAAACGTTCCCCCACCACATAGACCCTCCGGGAACCCAGGCATCTTGGCAGCCCCCCTTCTCCTGGGGGACTCAGGCATCCGACGCACCTGTGACCTGGTCGACAAGGATGCGGGAGGTAATGATGCGGCCATACTGGGAGAAGAGCTGTTCCATCTCTTTCTGCCCCATGGCCTTGGGGAGGCCGCTCACGTAGAGGGTGGC
>NW_008795331.1:64152-65809 GCF_000699145.1 Aptenodytes forsteri | reverse complement strand
TGCACCCCCTGGTGCCCACCCCCCCAAGCGACCCCAGCATCTGGCACCTTGATGGTCTTGGTCTGCAGCTTGAGGCCGTTGAGGGTACTGATGGCCTTGTCAGCGTCACCCGCCTCAACATAGTTGACGAAGCCGTAGCCCAGGCTCTGCCCTGGGGCACGGGGTCAGCACAGAGGGTGGCCCCAGCACCAGGCCCAGTCATGCCATCCCCAGTCCCTGTCCCCACCCCCACCCCTGTCCCCAAGGCCCGTTTCCATCCCATCTTCATCTCTATCCCTGTGGGTCCCCATCCCCACGTGTCCCCATGTCCCTGTACCAGGGATCCTGTGGTTGAGCTTGCAGGACCTGATGTCTTCAGAGAGGTTCCTGAAGTTGTCCCTGTCCCCACGGTCCCATCCACATGCCCATCCCTGTCTCAGTCCTCATGGGTCCCCATGTCCCATCCCCCCATTTCCTGTGTCCAGTCTCCCCGTGCCCCCATGTCCTATCTGCCCCCATGTCCCATCTCCCCATGTCCTGTTTCCACACGTCCCATGCCCCCGTATCCCACCCGCCATGTCCTGTCTCCCCATGCCCTGTGTCCCTTGTCCCATCTCCCTGCGTCCCATCTCCCCATGTCCCATCTCCCTATGTTCTGTCTGTGTCCAGTCTCCCCATGTCCCACATCTCCATGTCCCATCTGCCTCTGTCCCCGTCTCCCCATGTCCTACGTCCCTGTGTCCCATCTGCCCCTGTTCCTGTGTCCCATCTCCCCGTGTTCCATCTCCCCATATCCCATGTCCCCACGTCCCATCT
The DNA here is from genome assembly GCF_000699145.1 of Aptenodytes forsteri. Taxonomy (NCBI): domain Eukaryota; kingdom Metazoa; phylum Chordata; class Aves; order Sphenisciformes; family Spheniscidae; genus Aptenodytes; species Aptenodytes forsteri. The sequence continues at coordinate 65,014 of NW_008795331.1, read as the reverse complement.
GCCTGTGTCCCATGTCCTGTCTCCCCTGTCCCATACCAGTGACCTTGTCGCGGACGAGCTTGCAGGACTCAATGTCCCCGAGGCTGCCAAAGAGGCTCCGCAGCTCCTCCTGGCTCATGTTCTGGGGCAGGTAGTTGACGATCAGGTTGGTTTTGCTGTCATCGGCCGTGGTGGGGCCCGGGGGGGCCCCATTGGGCAGTGCCGCCGCCACCCCTGGTCCTGGCACCGCCACTACTGGCACGGGAACGGGGACAGGGCCGCAGCCTGACGGCCCCGGGGTGCTGGGAGCCTGGGCCTCCACCGTGCTTAGGATCTGCTGAGGGGATGGATGGGGGTCACCAGGGTGTCTCCATCACAGGGACAGTGGAGGGACAGGGACATGGGGACAGCAGAGGGACAGGGACACCAGGGTCATGTGGACAGCACAGGGACAGGGACACAGGCACGGGGAACCCCAGGTGGTGGGGACACAGAGTCATCACCGAGGTGAAGTGGGGATGGAGCCATGGGGGGGACAAGAGAATGGGGACAGCAGGACGCGGCAGCAGGGATGAGGGCACCGGGAGACGGGAACAGGGACAACTCGGTTGGGGACGTGGGGGCAGCGGGCTCTTCGGGGCCCAGATGCCTGGGTCCCCACAGGTTGTCCCTCCCCCCCCAGCAGGGCAGGAGGCAACCCAGGCGTCCGGACTCCCGCCGCGCCCCGCTGCCCCAAAGCGGGAGGGGACTCAGGCGTCCAGCGTGCCCCTCCCCCCGGGGGGGATAATCCCCCATTGTGCAGCGGAGCCCCCGCCCCTCCCCCCCCGCACAATAGCGGGGACAATGAGCCTTTGTCGCCGGGAGACGGGAGACCCGCGGCCCG
>NW_008795331.1:63055-63988 GCF_000699145.1 Aptenodytes forsteri | reverse complement strand
CCCGGGCATCCGGGCGCGCCGGGAGCTGACCAGGGGCTGAAACGGGGTGGAGGGGCCGGACGCCTGGGTCCTTCGGGGGGGCACTGTGCCTCTAAGGGCTGGGGGGGGCCGAGGGGCCAGCACGAGAGAGAGGGTGTCTGTCCGTCTGTCCGCAGGGCAGCGACAGCCCCGAAATTGGCCGGTGAGAAAAGTGAAAGCAGAAAAGCCGAAAATCACCAAATCGGATTGAGAAAATGGGATTTACAGGCGACACAGACACGGGCGCACGGACACGGGCACACATGAACACACACCCAACGCAGTGACACACGCATCTGCCGCACACACACGCTCTGCGCGGGGACGAGGCTGCGTGTGTCCGCATGTCGCGTGTGCGCACACGTCTCCTCCCCACACACACGTGTCCCTGCACCTACACACTAAAGTGGAGGCGTGTGCACTGGCACACACATGTGCACCTGTGTGCAGGCCCCTCTGTGCTGTGCACATACGTGTGCACGCAGCAGTGGCTCTACATGATCCCAGTGCCAAATGGAAAAGGACTGGGGGGGGGAGGGCAGGGGACGGCTGGGTCCCCACCCCGCCCTTGCACACACGTGTCCCACACAAGCACACAGGGCACACCCATGTCCCAGCACAGCAGATGCCACATGGGCTGACACACCCTGCATGCCCCCATTGCACGCACATACATGTGCCCTCAACGTGCGATGCACACGCATGTGCATGCAGCTCTCGTGGCGCTCCCATCCCCACCCAAGCCACACCCTGCATGCCCCCATTGCACGCACATACATGTGCCCTCAACGTGCGATGCACACGCATGTGCATGCAGCTCTCGTGGCGCTCCCATCCCCACCCAAGCATGTCACGCTCACAGGGCCCATTGCACAGGGGGGACACGCAGAGCCGATGGGGACATGGCGGGGGGGG
>NW_008795331.1:55810-56859 GCF_000699145.1 Aptenodytes forsteri | reverse complement strand
GGGACGGCACGGGGGTCCCCCCATCGCCCCTGCCCCCCTGCCTTACCCTCCTCCACATCGAACTCATCGTCATCCCAGGGGCCACGCTCCAGGTCCAGGTCGAGGTGCAGGGGGTAGTACAGGCTGCGCTCAGGGTCTGGGGAGTCCTCCTGGTGGGGGCAGGGGGTCCCCTTCTACCTGTCCTGGGCCAGGGTTCCCCTCCCCTCCGGGGCCATAGGGGTCCCCTCCCTCCCCTCCTACCCTGGGCCATGGGGGTCTCGTCCCTTCCTCTTCTGGGCCATCAGAGTCCCCTCCCACCCATTCTGGGGCGTGGGGGTCCCATCCCCTCCTGTTCTGGGCCAGGGGAACCCCTCTGTGGCCATGGGTAGCCCGTCCCACCCCCTCCAGGGCCATGGGAGCCCGGGCCATGGGGGCCCCCTCCCCGTCCATATCATCCCAAGCAACAGGAGGTTTCATCCCGTCCCCTCCCGAACCCCGGGGTCCGTCGGGCTCACCCGCAGGTGGGGGGGCAGGGGGTCCCCCCGCAGCACGTAGTAGCACAGGCGGGGGGGGTGCCGGCCGGGGGGGGGGGAACGGACCCTCCACGAAGACAGGCCGGGCCGGGCCGTGCTGAGCCAGCAGCACCTGCTGCTCCGGGCTCTGGGCACCTGGTGGGGCGGGGGGGAGCTGGGGATCCCACGCCAGCACTGGGGACCCCAAACCCAACACCGCAGGGCTCCCTCTACACCAGGCTCCCCTGAATGCCTGGGTCCGTCGCGCATGCCAGGGTCCCCAACACCACACGCTGGGTCCCCCCACAGGCTGGCGTTCCCCCAAACATACAGGTCCCCGCCCCAGACACCTGTCCCCCTCAAGATGCCCACATGCCTCCCCTGACACCCAGGTCCCCCTGGGTCCCCTGGCACTCACCGACAATGTAGGGCTGGACGGAGCCCTCTTCGCCCCCCTCATCCGGCACTGGCCGCTGCAGGAGGGAGACGGTCATCACCAGCCACCCCTTAAGGACCCGGGGACATCAGGGCCTCGCTGGGGCACCGCGTCCACGAGGG
>NW_008795331.1:51242-52295 GCF_000699145.1 Aptenodytes forsteri | reverse complement strand
ATCCCCCTGACGGTGCCCCCGCGTCCCCCACGTCTCCCATGTCCTCTGTGTCCCCATGCCCTGCTGACGGTGTCCCCCATCCCCAGCTGGCGCAGAAGTACGACCCGCAGCGGGAGCGGGAGCTGCGCGCCTGGATCGAGGGGACCACCCCCCGCCGCATTGGGGACAGCTTCATGGACGGCCTCAAGGATGGTGTCATCCTCTGCGAGTATGACCCCTGACCTTTCACCAACGACCAAAACCCGGACCCCCATCCCTGGCCCTGGCTTGGGGACGGGGCTGTCCTTTGGGAGCGTGGCCCACCCCTGAACCCTGACCCCAGCTCAAGTCTGGGGTCGTCCTCTGGGAACTTGGCCCAATCTCGACCCCAGACCTTAAGCTTGACCCCATCCCTCACCCCCCGCTGACCTCACCTGGGCTGACCCCTGCTCCGACCCTGACCTTGTCCCCTGCCCTGACCCCGGCCCCCTCCCCCCCAGGCTCATCAACAAGCTGCAGCCCGGCTCCGTGCAGAAGGTGAATGAACCCACCCAGAACTGGCACAAGGTGAGGGGGCCCCAAACGGGGCTTGGGGGGCCCACGGGGGTGCTTGGGGGACTGCAGAGGGTCAGGGTCCCGGGGATGGGCCGGGGGTCCAGGCTCTGAGCTGACCTGTGCGCAGCTGGAGAACATCGGGAACTTCCTGCGGGCCATCACGCGCTACGGGGTGAAGCCACACGACATCTTCGAGGCCAACGACCTCTTCGAGACTGTGCGCAGCTGGAGAACATCGGGAACTTCCTGCGGGCCATCACGCGCTACGGGGTGAAGCCACACGACATCTTCGAGGCCAACGACCTCTTCGAGAACCCCACCCACACGCAGGTCCAATCCACCCTCATCGCCCTCGCCAGCCAGGTGACCCTGCTGGGGCGGGACGGGGACCAGGGTCCTCGGGGCCAAATGGGGCAAAGCTGGGGGCTCGGGGGAGCCCTGGGGGGTATTTGGGGTCTCAGGGGGCCTGAGGGGGATGGGGCCTGGGGGAGTTTTTGGGGCAGGTCCAGGGGAACTGGG
>NW_008795331.1:49016-49671 GCF_000699145.1 Aptenodytes forsteri | reverse complement strand
AAGACACAGAGGGGGCACGGGGGGGGGGGAGGGAAGACAGAGGGACACACAGTGGCACAGAGGGGACGTTTTGGTGGCCGGACAGCCCGAGGCTGCTGTAAGGGGGACAGGGGTGACCCTGGACACCCAGGATCCCCATATCAGGGCAGCGCCGAGCCTGGGATGACCCCCCCAGAGCCCCTGAAACACCTGGCCCTGGCCCCCCCTACCCACGCAGGCACCCACGATGACAAAGTCGACCCTAACGAGGTCCCTGGGGGGTAACGGGGTCCCCGGGTTTAGGAGCTGGTGGCCGAGGCTGACAATTTGTCCCAGCATAGCTGTGAAACCAGAGGAGATTCGTTAGTGCCGCTGAGCCTCATTAGGGCCTTGGCATCGCCTGGCCCCCTGTGGGCCCAACCTTCCCCACAGGCCCCACGCGGCCACCCCCATGGAGCGAGGGCTGCCAGGTGTGGCTGGGGCGCGGCCCCCCCCCCCTCGCCCCTCCCCCGCCCCCCCGCCGGTGACAAGGACACGGAGCCCCGACCCAGCCCCGTGAGGGCGTTTATTCGAGGGCGGCTCTGCTGAAATGCATCGCCCGCACGCCTGTCCCGCGTCCCTGCAGCTCACTGGCGAGCGGGAATTAAGCACCTGGGACGGGGAGAAGTCCCAGTGG
>NW_008795331.1:46841-47053 GCF_000699145.1 Aptenodytes forsteri | reverse complement strand
GGGGGTCTAGGAGGTCCCCTGGATGCCAGGGTCCCATTGGGGGGGTCCCCCAGACACCCGGGTCCTGTGTCAGGTTTTGGGGGGTCCCTGGACACCGGGGTCCCATGGAGGGGTCTGGGGGGTCCCCGGGCTCACCTGCAGGTTGTGGTCGTGGCCACAGAGGTAGGCGGTGACGCGGTGGTGCCGCAGCAGCGGCCGCCGCAGCCCGCCCC
>NW_008795331.1:46160-46829 GCF_000699145.1 Aptenodytes forsteri | reverse complement strand
GCCGCACCAGGCAGGTGGTGGGGCCATGCTCAGCCACCGACCACACCGGGTAGTGCCCGGCCACCAGCACGTAGCGGTCGTGGCGTGCAGCGACCAGGCGTCCCTGCAGCCAGGCCAGCTGTGCTGCCGCTGCCCCTGTGTCCCAGGGGCCCCTGGGGGCACCCCCTGCCCCGAAGTCGTCACCGCCACCGCAGAGCAGCACCGTGTCCAGCACCAGCAGCCGGGCCGAGGCGTTGGTGCCCGGAAGGGAGAGGCGTAGACTGTAGTAGTAGTGTGGGAAGTGCCTGTGGGACACAGGGGGCTTGGGGGCACCGTGGGGACGCCCCAGGGGGATCTGGGGACACCCTGGGGACACCCCAGCACCACGCACAGTCTGTAGTTGTAGTGCAGGAAGTGCCGGTGGGACACAGGGTGCTTGGGGACACTTGGGGACACCCTGGGGACATCCCAGGGGTACTTGGGGAGATGGGCAGGTGGCCATGCCAGAAAACAGCAGCCGCACAGGGGTCCTGGCTGTCCTGGGGGGTCCCTACCATCGGGGGGAGCGGTGGCCATACGCCAGCTGCGCAGTGACGTTCCCAGCGTGGTCGTGGTTCCCGGCCAGCACGAACCAGGGCAGCTTCCGCAGCCCCGGGGCCGTGAACACCCGCTCGAAGGTCTCCTGCCGGG
>NW_008795331.1:37421-37951 GCF_000699145.1 Aptenodytes forsteri | reverse complement strand
CATACAAGCCCCGCCTCCCATTCTGTATTTGCATGCCAGCCCCGCCCCTGTAGCTGTATTTGCATAAAGCCCCACCTCTTTGTACTCCGGCACCGCCTCTGTTGCCTCATTTGCACACAGACTCCACCTCCTGGCCCTCATTTGCATCTAGGTCACACCTCCAGGGAATTGTCCTGCACAAGCCCCGCCTCCCCGGCCTAATTTGCTTACAAGCCCCACCTCCAGGGAACTGCTCTGCACAAGCTCCGCCTCCCGATCCTCATTTGCGTACAGGCCACGCCCCTCCCGGGCGCCCGTTGCCGCGGAGACCGGGCACCGCTCCGGTCCCTCAGGAGCTGCACCGGGAGCAGCGTCCCTCAGGGAACTGCTCTGCACAAGCTCCGCCTCCCGATCCTCATTTGCGTACAGGCCACGCCCCTCCCGGGCGCCCGTTGCCGCGGAGACCGGGCACCGCTCCGGTCCCTCAGGAGCTGCACCGGGAGCAGCGTCCCTGAGGGGCCCCAGACCGGCCCCAGGGCCCGCATCGGGTC
>NW_008795331.1:32204-33174 GCF_000699145.1 Aptenodytes forsteri | reverse complement strand
ACGGGGCCTCGTGCCGCGCACGGGGGCACGGTGCCAACCGGGGCCATTTTAGCGGCGCTGGGCGGGAGCTGTGTTGGGGATTCAAGCCCCCCCCAGCCGGGCAGGGGAGGGGGGGGGGGTGGGGGCTGCAGAGCCCCCCCGCGGACGTGCTCAGATTTGGCACATGGACCTGGGGGGGCGGATTTGTCCAGGGGAGGCAGGATATACACCCCAAACTGCCCCCTCCTTCATCCCCCAATGCACTCGAGGGACCCAGGCGTCCGGGCACCCCCCAGCGAGGACCCAGGCATCTGGGAGCCGATCCCAAGCACCGGTAAAACGACCCAAAATCCCTCGCTCCAGCACTAAAATTATACCTTCCCCCAGCAGGAAAGATGGGAGCAAGCGTCCGGGCTGGGGTCCCCCCCATGCACACACATACACGGCTCTGCCCCTGCGCCCCCCCCTCACACGCGTGTCCCCATCGCAGCCCCTGCAGCACTGCACATGCATGTCCCCCCACCCCGGCTCAGTGCACACACGCGTGTGCGCTGCTGGTGCCCCGCAGGCACGAGGGGTAGGTGCCCGTTGCACGCCCACGCCCCAGCCAGGGCAAAAGCATCCGCTGGGAGCCCGGCCCTTGGCGTGGCACGGCTCGGTGCACGGCAGAGCTCGGGGCTTGGTGTACGGCACAGCTTGGTGCACGGCATGGCTCAGTGGTCGGTGCACGGCAGAGCTCGGTGCAGTGCAGAGGCCAGTGCACAGTACGGCTCGGGGCTTGGTCCGGCGCCCAGCTCGGTGCACGGCATGGCTCCGTGCATGGCTCATGGTGCACAGTCTGGCACGGCGCATGGCACACGGCTTGGCACGCGGCACATGGCACGCGGCATGTGCTTTGGCACACGGCGCGGCTTTGTGCGAGGCACGCGGGGGCCGGCACCCCCGGCCGGGGCCACCCCCCGGGGGCGCGGGGAGGGGGCCAGGGAGGGCT
>NW_008795331.1:30530-31945 GCF_000699145.1 Aptenodytes forsteri | reverse complement strand
GGGGGGGGGGGGGGGGGGGGGGGGGGGGGGGGGGGGGGGGGGGGGGGGGGGCCCATCTGGGAGCCTCTGCCCGCAGCCTTGGCATGCACAGCGGCCCCCGCCACCCCCTGGCCGCGCTGCCGGCTCTGGCTCAGCCCCCCGCACTCCCCGCCAGCGGCACTCACCGGGCGCGTGGACAAAGTAGGCCAGGTAGAGGTCGAGCTCCTTGATGGTGACACCGATGTGGTGTGGCTGGACGCAGAGGCCGGGGCTGGCGCACTGGGGTGCCTTGGCCAGGCGCTCGCCGTCGGTGCTTTCCAGTGGGACACCCTTGAAGAGGATGACCATCTCCAGGTCCAGGCGCCAGACCTTGTCGGCCTGGCGCAGGCAGTCGATGCGGCGGATCTTGCCCTTCTGGTCGGGGTTGGAGAGGACACAGCAGGGCGCCTTCTTGCCGGTGACGGAGAGCACGAAGTCCTCGCGGCACTCGGGCCGGATGTCCTTGCGCAGCTTGGCCAGGAGGCGCGAGGCCCACTTCTGCTTGACCTCAGGCTTCTCGCCCAGCAGCTCGTCCTTGACAGCGCGCTCCTCCTCCTTCGACATCCGCTTCTCGTGCTTCTTGAAGTACTTGCGCTTGCGGGCCTGCAGGTTGAACCAGGTGTAGGAGAAGGCCCGGACGTGGGGCAGCAGCGCCTCGATGAAGGGGTGGAACTCATCCTGTGGGGCAGGGCAGCATCAGTGGGGCAGCTGCCACGGGACGGCCGCGGCCCCCGGCAGCTCCCAGAGGACCCCCATTCTGCACAGGGAGCTCCTGGGGGGACGGCCCCATCCTGCACGGCAGGAGCATCCCTGGGCACGGCCCCATCCTGCACAGGGAGCTCCCAGGCGGATGCCCGTGCTGTACAGGGAGAGCATCCCCAGACACGGCCGCATCCTGCGCAGGGGGCTCCTGGGTGTGCCACAGTCCTGTGCAGGGAGAGCATCCCTAGGCACGGCCCCATCCTACGCAGGGGACCATCCCCAGGCACGGCCCCATCCCAGCCCCTGGGGGATGTTCAGCTCAGCCCTGGGCATCGCTGGGGACCAGGGATACAGGATCCTGCCCCAGGAACAGCCCTGCGGGGCTGGGGGACCGGGGCAGCCCCGGCCCGGGGGGACCCGTCAGGCTCCTGGTGCGCAACTGGCTCCGGGAACAAGTCGGCTCCTGGCCCGGCACGGCCCCGGTGCCAGTGCGGCCCCGTGGTGCTCTTATGTCCCCAGCCTGGGGGTGGCTCAGCCCCATGTCCCCGTCCCCGCTCAGCTCCAGGTCCCCATTCAGACCCTGTCCCGACCCCGCTCAGGCCCCCATCTTGGTGCAGCCCCGTCCCCATCCCCGGTGTCGCCCCAGCCCTGTCCATCCCCGTCTGTCCTCGTCGGGCTCCCAGTGAAACTCCCGC
>NW_008795331.1:25614-27775 GCF_000699145.1 Aptenodytes forsteri | reverse complement strand
CCAAGGGCTCCTCCATTATTGATGCCGCCAGCACAGCCCTGCGGCCGGAGGACACAGGGGGACCACAGGGGGACACAGGGAGGGGGATCAGCAAAGCTGCGAGTGCCGCAACACGGGGGGTGCGGCAGTGCAGACAGCAAAGCACACGCACATGTCTCGCCATGCGTGTGCAGGGCCCACACACCGTGCACACGCCTTGCCACGCACACGGCTCCTCACACGCGCAGACAGCGTGCACGCTGCACAGACACGCGGCACAACGGCGCACGAACACACCACGCACAGGCAGCGCATGCCATGCACACGCACCCCCCGGCGTGGTGCCCATGCGTGTCGCCCGCCCCCGCCTCGCACAGCCCCGGGCGCCTCGCACGGCCTTGCACGGCCTCGCACATGGCGGGGGGGGCGGTGCCTCCCCCGCACTGATTGCATCAGCCGGCGGCACGGCCCCGCACGGCCACGCATGAGGCACGGGGCCCTCGCACATGCCTCACACACCGGCATGGGCATGCACACGCATGCACTGCACCTTGCACATGTGTGCTGCACACCTGGTGCATGCGGGGATGCAACACGGGCGGTGTGGGAGTGCACCCATATGCAGAGGCACCATGCACACATGTTGCACACACGCTGCACAGGGAGACGCGCACAGAGCGTGCAGGCGGAGCTGCCACGTGTGCACGTCGCCTGCACACGCATCGCACACATGGTGCACGCATGGCACATGCACCCCCATTACACACGTGTGCACCCAGTCCCCATGACACACACGTGCATCCTCTCTCCCCATCCCATACACCTGCACCCCATTACATACGTGTGCACGTCCCCACTGTTACACACGTGTGAGCCCCACCCCCCCGTTGGGCCCATCGGGCACCCGCAGTCCTTTGCACACCCCAGCCCCTACGGCCTATAGGTGCCCCTGGTCCTCACCAGGCCCTATAGGTGCCATAGGGGCTGGCTGCAGGCTGGGGGGGGGGGCACGCAATTTGGGGGGTGTTGGGGCACCTCATGCAACCTCCTTGACGGTTGGTGTAAGTGCTTACGGGGGCGGGCCGCAGGCGGGGGGGGGGGCACGCAATTTGGGGTGTGTTGGGGCACCTCATGCAACCTCCTTGACGGTTGGACTCGATGATCTTAGAGGTCTTTTCCAACCTTAACGATTCTATGATTCTATGCCCCTCCTGTCCCCCCCAGCCCCCCGAGGCAGCTCCACACCCTCTGTGAGTCCTGACACCAGCGGGGCCAAATGAAACAGCTGTGGGTGCAGGGCACACCCCGCGTCACTGGGGGTACCCTGCAGCGCCAGGCACTGCCGCAGCCTGCGGCAACGGGCCCTGCAGCAGCGCCATGCCATGCCAGGCTGTGCCATGCCACAGGCGCTGGGGCACATCCCAAACCTGCACCACACGACATCCCCTGACACCACGTCCTACCCGGGGAACCCCACTCGGCAGCGCGCCCTCAGCTGTGGCACGCGGTGCACTGTCTGTCACATGTGTCCTGTACATGACACGCGCACAGTGTGCACCCCAGCACGTGCTGCACTGAACCCCAAAATGCACGTTACGTTATGTGCCGTGATGTGCACATCGCACCCGCAGCGTGCGGCACATTGCACCCCACTGCCAGCAGCACCTTGTGCTCTGCACCGCACCCTGCACTGGCCACGGCACCACACTGCACCCTGCACCGCACCCTGCACCGTCCACGGCACTGTCTTGCGCTGCACCCTGCACCGGGCACAGCACTGAGCATGGCACCCTGCACTGCACCCGCCTGTACCACACTACTATAGGGGCTGGTGATGCATGTGCTGCTGTGGCCATCACCTCACACCCCCCGAGGCAGGGGCTATAGGGGCTGGGCACACGCAGCCCCCACTGTCTTGCGCTGCACCCTGCACCGGGCACAGCACTGAGCATGGCACCCTGCACTGCACCCGCCTGTACCACAATACTATAGGGGCTGGTGATGCATGTGCTGCTGTGGCCATCACCTCACACCCCCCGAGGCAGGGGCTATAGGGGCTGGGCACACGCAGCCCCCTCTCCCCTATGGGCGCACGTTGGACTGCCTCCCCCCCCATAGCAGCTGTGCGGGCACGGGGGGGACTGTGCGGGGACGGGAGCTGGGTTGTGTGGGGACGGGGGGG
>NW_008795331.1:10126-11123 GCF_000699145.1 Aptenodytes forsteri | reverse complement strand
GAGGGAGGGTCTGTGGGTGCCCCTCACCCGGGGGCATTTTGTGCAGCCGGGAGGGACTGCGGGGGACCCTGCCCCACCTGGGGACCCCTGCTGGGGGGGACATGGGGGGACATGGGGGGACCCTGGCCCAGCAAGCAGCCATGGCACTGACAGCTGGAGCCTGGTGCTGGGGGCTGCATCCCGGCGGGGGCTGGGGCCACGCGTGCAGTTGCGGGGTTTCACTGCGGAGGCTGAGGGTTACGGCATGTAGATAGGAGCTGCTGCCGGTTACACCGGCTATAGGTTACACCGGCTATAGGGGATGGGTGCTGGTGCTGTGCCAGCGGCAGACAAGGTACAGCCCGTGCCTGGTTGCACAGGGCCCCTGCCGCTATATGTTCTGCTGTAGGTGCCGCTATGTGTGCCGCTATCCATGCCCATGGCTGGACACAGTGGCCGGATCCTGCGCGTGCTGGGGGCCTGGCCCCGCGCGCTGGGGCGGGGCGGGGGGAGACGGTGGCACAGGCCCAAAACCGCCCAAAAATGGCTCGAAAGGGAAAGGGGGGTGAGAGGGGAGCACATGCATGTGAGCGTGCGGTGCCAGCACGCACACACACAGACATGCTTTGGCACACTCAGGATTGGGCCCGTGAGGCCGCCGTGCATACGTGTGTGCACGCACATGCGTGCACAGTGCGAGACTGCAGGTGTGCACAGCAGTGTGCACACGTGTGCAGAGTGCAATTGCATTCACGCACCAGTGAGCACATACATGTGCAGTATGTGACTGTGTGTGCATGTGGGAGCACATGCATGTGCAATTGTGTGTGCAGGAGGGAGGACACGCGTGTGCGCTGGCACAAGCAGGCGGGCTCACAGGCGCGTTGCTGGCGTGTGCAGGCAGGGGCACACGCATGTGCAATGGCGTGTTGCTGGCGCGTGCACACGCGTGTGCAGGGCGGGCGCCGAAGCTGCGAGAAGCGCCGCTGGCCGCCCGCCCAGACGCAACCGGCCGCCA
>NW_008795331.1:7846-8625 GCF_000699145.1 Aptenodytes forsteri | reverse complement strand
TCCCCGCACGCCCCCCCCCGGTGCAAGGACACCGCAGCTGCAGGGCCCCGGCGAGAGGACCCAGGGGCTGCCGTGGGTCCCCACTGGTGACAGCGACAGCAGCGGTGGCAGTGCCGGTGCTGGCGGTGGTGACAGTGCCATGACAATGACAGTGACAGTGCCGGTGACTGTGTCGTGACAGTGACAGTGCCGATGACAGTGACAGTGGCAGTGATGGTGCTGTGGCGGTGTGGGTGACAGTGACAGTGGCAATGGCAGTGGCGCTGACGGCGGCGGTGGCAGCCTCATCTGTCATTCCGGCTGCGGCCGCGTCCCTCCGCCATCTGTCACCACCCGGTGCCAGCCCAGGCACCGCCACCACTGCCACTGTCACCCCTTCACTGCCGGAGGCGCTGTCACTGCCACGGCCCAAAGCACCGAGGGGCGGCATGAGGGGCCCCGGCTTTGGGGCGCCCTAGACGTCACCAGATGCCCCAGGTGTCCCCGGGCCAGGGGAGCCGAGGCCAGAAGGGACCCCAGGAGTGGGAGGGGGGGGAGGTCTCAGCATTCCCCCCACCCAGATGCCTGGGTCCCCCCCCAAAGCACCGAGGGGCGGCATGAGGGGCCCCGGCTTTGGGGCGCCCTAGACGTCACCAGATGCCCCAGGTGTCCCCCGGCCAGTGGAGCCGAGGCCAGAAGGGACCCCAGGAGTGGGAGGGGGGGGAGGTCTCAGCATTCCCCCCACCCAGATGCCTGGGTCCCCCCCGTGGGCGGGGGAGGAGGGGGGTGGGCACAGCTGC
>NW_008795331.1:2465-3303 GCF_000699145.1 Aptenodytes forsteri | reverse complement strand
GGTGGGGGGAGGGTGAGGGGCACCTGCCCCAGCCCCTCAGTCATCGTCAAAGTTCTGGCTGAGCAGGAAGTTGGCCGCCAGGTTCTCGTTCTTCTCGCAGGCGAAGTAGGCCTGGATCACCAGGCTCTCGGGGAAGCCCAGCGCCTTCAACTGTAGGGGCAAAGTGTTCGTTCACTCTGGGCCCTACTGACACCCCGGGGCAGGCACAGCTTCCCACCGCCACTGTTGACTCTGGACTCTAACGGTAGCTCTTACTGCGCGTCCACCAGTGTTAGCTCTGCCCACATCACCAATTGGGAGCGTTGACTCTGGTCCCTAACGGTACCTGAAGAACCGCTATTGCCTTTTTGGGTCCCGCTAACAGCTGCTTTCTGCTGCCGTTAACTCTGGAGCCCAGCAACCACAGCCCAGCCGCTGCCATTCTTAATAGCCACAAGGATACCGTGTTTTCCATCAGTGTTAACTCTGGGCCCTAATAATAGCTCTAAATGGGCCGTTTCCTCGACTTCCTCAGTGCTGTAAACTCAGGTGCCTACTGATGGCACCTGCAGCGACCTGTGTCTGCGGATCAACCACCCTATTAACTCCGGTTCCTAGTAACCCCCCCCCCCCGCCCCCCTCCCCCAGCCGCTGCCCCCCCGCGGCACCCCCTCGCTCTTACCCTTTCTATGGCTTCTTTTTCCTGAGGCGTCACCTGGATGTAGTTCATCTGGGGGGACTCGTCCCCGATGGCTCCCATCTCCCCCTCGAGGTCGCCCAGCTCCCCCAGCGGCTCATTCAGCATCTGGATGAACTGCTCCTGGTGCTGGCTGATTTGCTGGGGGAGGGGAAGGGAGGG
>NW_008795331.1:0-591 GCF_000699145.1 Aptenodytes forsteri | reverse complement strand
GGGCGAATCTGCGAGGTCCCACCTTGGTCACCATGACAACCACAAAGTTCTTCTCGTCGATGCGGTACTCGCGGATGGGGACGTCGTCACTCAGGATCTTCCCGGCATAGATGAGCTTCTGCCCGGCCACAGGGAAGGCATCGCTGCCCTTCTCTGCCTCGATCTTCTCCTTCAGCACCCGCACCTGGGGGGCACAGGGGATCAGGGGCAGCCCCTAAACGGGGTCACCCCAAAAACACGGGGTCCCACCAAAACCGACAAGGGTCCCCCGAGACAGGGGAGTCATCGTCCCGGCAGGGGCCGGCTGAGCGACAGCCTCTGGGGTGAGGCAGGCAGTAGCTGGGGAGGTGCTCTGAGCCCGGGCGGGGTTCAGCCACCCCCAGTATTCAGCCCTGCCCAGATAATTACCCCTCGGCCTCCCTGGCGCAGGCCCACCCGGGGGGGGGGGGGGGAACGGGGACGGACGACACGACACGACACAACGACTGGGAAGCCCCAGGCCGCACAATGACAGGAACCGCCCCCCCAGGGGCTGACACTGCAGTGGGCACAACGCCTCTTACCCCCCCTCCCAAAAGAAGGCAGGAAGGG
>NW_008795330.1:51991-53494 GCF_000699145.1 Aptenodytes forsteri | reverse complement strand
GCGGAGAGAAAAGGGAGCCCTGCGGTGTCAGGGAAAGCGGAGAAACCGGAGAGGGGGCCTGGCCAAACCCTGGGGGCCGGTGGGCCGAGGGAAGGGTAGGGATAGGGCTCTGCCTTCCTCCGAACACTCCCCGTCCTAAAAATAGTCAAAATTCTGGGTGACAGGGTATTGCGGTCTAGGCACCGCGCCGGGCCGCGTGTCAGGGAGCCTTACGGAAATCTCTTGTTCTCGTGCAGCATCTTTCACCGGAGGATCCCGGCATGCTTAGCTGAGTCGGAAAAGAGTTTTCCCTTCTTCGCAGGTAGGAAACGGAGACAAAATCATTTGCCTGGAGAAGCTCTTTCTCCCCGGGGCTCCCGTCACCGCGCGTCGCTCTTCAGAAGTCCTTACTCTGCGCGTGTGCTTTGCGGTCCGATGTCGGAGAAGGGTCTTTCCATGCCGGTGTGTGTCTGATGCTCTTCCCCAAGCACAGGAGGGAGGCGAAGCGCGGTCGCTGTTGGGTTCTCATAGAAAAGCCGTCGGAGCCCTCCTCGGCTCTCTGGGGTGTGGAGATCGGATCAGCCCTCTCCCCGCGTGCTTGTTAACACGCCGGGGTCCAGCTGGGCGGGAGCGGGTTGCAGGAAGCGCAGGAAAACATCCAAGAACTGTTTTTTCTGGTGTCTTTTATCTGCATTCTCAGTTCTGTGTGGGTTTGTACACCCATCAGTGTTCACAGGGCGCTCCTCTCCCTGGTAGCGAGGCGAGTTAACGGTCAGTTGAGCTGTGGAACCCTGGGGTAGATTTTTCCAGCGTTTCGTGCGACTTTGGGCCGGGCGTTCGAAGCCAGCCGGGCGCTGGCATCCCTCAGGGCTGCCGTAACTCCTCTGTGTCACGCCTAACCCCTCGAAAACGGGGTTTTGCCCTGCTTTTGGCACATGGGGAGCAGAGCGAGAATAGAAATCGCAGTCTCCAAGCTCCTCTGCGGTGCTCCCGTGGCTGTAAATGCGGGCAGCGGGGCCGCGCCGGTCCCCGCGCCGGCCGAAACTCTGCCAGAGCTGGTGCCAGCCGCGCCTGGGTAAGTTGTTAGTGGGGATGGAGAATTGACAGGCAGGAGTGCAGGCAGCACGTGCCCACCGCTGGTACCGTTTTCGGGCCGTGAAATTATCAATTTGTACAACTCCTTTCCCTGTGCCCACGCGTTCACTCAACTGAACGTATCCGCAGCTGGAGGTGGTTGCCCTGCGCTTTGTTTTCTGTGTGTTCCCATTGCCGGTGGTGCTTTGTTCGTCGAAGGGAAACGAGAACAAAACATGAAAAGTTTCAGGATCAGTTTTTAGTTGCGTTTTCCCTGTAATTTACTGAGTTTTGCGATGATTAACTGGGTGGGCTGCAGGGCCGCAGAGGGACTCTGACAACGCCCTATGCAGTGGGCTCGTAAATAACTGCAAATTGGATTTATTGAGAATACCCAGCTGTGGAGCGTGGCGGTGGGGAAGATGCAACCGACCTTAAGAGAGCTGGTGG
>NW_008795330.1:42375-50541 GCF_000699145.1 Aptenodytes forsteri | reverse complement strand
CCCAGCCCAGCTGTGGAGCGTGGCGGGGGGGGAGAAGCAACCGACCCTTAGAGAGGTGGGGGGGGGGGGGGGGGGCGGGGAAAGAAGGTTTTAAGTAAAGCCCCAAAGTTTGAACAGTGGCCAAAGGCTGCTGGCTTAGAAAGAAGGTTTTAAGTAAAGCCCCAAAGTTTGAACAGTGGCCAAAGAATTAGCTGCTGGCTGCCAGTACAAACATTAACTAATCCTGGCAGCCTTTTAAGGCAAGTATCTTTAGTTCTGGCTAAGAAATAAACCTGTTAGATACATGGATTGTCCCCGGCGCAGGTTGAGGGAGGTTTTCTGGGAGCTGCGGATAAATGCCACGTAGGAATAGGACTGTGAAACACGGTACCCGGCGGGGGTGTAACGTGAGGCTGCGCGAATCCGTGGCTGGTGTCGCACGGAGTCGTCTTCCGGCTGCTGTAACCACCTTCAGAAAGATCCCTCGGAAACCTCCCGGCTCTGCTGAGGAGTTACCACCCCGCGATTCCCAAACAAAGGTAACTAATTGGAACGTATTTGGGCATTGAAATAGCGGCAGAAGTTTCCCAGGAAGATGCCGTTGGGATAACGACGGCTCAGGTTGCGTTTCACCTCTGCCGAGTGGAAGCTGCTCTGCTCCCCCTCCCGTGTCGTTCCGAGTTCCCAGATGTTTTCCAGATACCGGTTATCTTTATTTGCATGTGCGGAGGTGACATTTATTTTACCAGCGCTTATCAAATCTGCCAGAAGGAAGCCGTCTCTAAAAATAAAAAAAAAAAAAAAATCACAGGGTTTTGTTCCGAACCATTCGACGCACTTTGTTGCCGCGTTGGTGACTCGTTTATTGATGTGTGGGCTCTGCGAGCCGTGGGTTTGCGCGTCCGTCTCCGTTTAGAAGGTGGAGATTTCGTCGCTGACGAATTGCTGTCCACCTCGCTGGGGATGAGCAGAACAAACCAGCACAGCCTGAAACCTGGGTGCCGCACGCTCGGGAGCTGTCGGAGCAGCGAGGTGAGGGGGGGGGGGGGGGGGGAAGCAGCGCCGGAGGACATCGGCTCTGGAAGGGACGAGGTTTGGGATGGGGCAGCTCCGGAGCACGTTTGTGGGACGTCCCTGCGACGCGCTTTTCGCCTTGCAGGCTCGGATCCTCCGCGCTTGACTCTTCCGACGAATAATTTCGGAATTTGTGGGTGTTTGTCAGAGGGGGTGGGAGGGGAGGAAGTGTAATTTTTACGTCACCGCTGGTGGTTACAGCTTACGTAGGGCCTTCACGGCTGATTTAGCGCTGCTGGAGAAGGAACGGTTCCCTCCGAACGTCAACGGGACGTTTTCCTGGTGCTGCGGGGGACGGACACGCCGCCACGCTCGCGTCCTGGCATGGAGAAGAGCAGCCTTTATCGCACCGCGCGCTTTCTCCCCGACTCTGGAGGGATTTCCCGACCGCGCTGCCAGGATCGACGTCCTTTTCCCAGCCAAAACGAGCGTCCGGAAAACGAGGAGTGGGGCCGACGCGCCTGCGGGTCCTGGCTCTGCGGCAAGCTCTGCCTGCCTGTCGAGATCGCTTGCTTTGGGGCCGCATCCTCGGCGCTCGGAGGGAAGGACGCGTTCCCCCAAAGTCCCGCCTGGCTCAGGGAGAAATCCCAGGGATGTTTTCGCGGCTTCCCTGGGCCTAATTAAGCAGCGCCGGAGGACATCGGCTCTGGAAGGGACGAGGTTTGGGATGGGGCAGCTCCGGAGCACGTTTGTGGGACGTCCCTGCGACGCGCTTTTCGCCTTGCAGGCTCGGATCCTCCGCGCTTGACTCTTCCGACGAATAATTTCGGAATTTGTGGGTGTTTGTCAGAGGGGGTGGGAGGGGAGGAAGTGTAATTTTTACGTCACCGCTGGTGGTTACAGCTTACGTAGGGCCTTCACGGCTGATTTAGCGCTGCTGGAGAAGGAACGGTTCCCTCCGAACGTCAACGGGACGTTTTCCTGGTGCTGCGGGGGACGGACACGCCGCCACGCTCGCGTCCTGGCATGGAGAAGAGCAGCCTTTATCGCACCGCGCGCTTTCTCCCCGACTCTGGAGGGATTTCCCGACCGCGCTGCCAGGATCGACGTCCTTTTCCCAGCCAAAACGAGCGTCCGGAAAACGAGGAGTGGGGCCGACGCGCCTGCGGGTCCTGGCTCTGCGGCAAGCTCTGCCTGCCTGTCGAGATCGCTTGCTTTGGGGCCGCATCCTCGGCGCTCGGAGGGAAGGACGCGTTCCCCCAAAGTCCCGCCTGGCTCAGGGAGAAATCCCAGGGATGTTTTCGCGGCTTCCCTGCGGCCTAATTACAGCCGCATCTTTTTTTATTTAATAAAAACTGATTTCTCCTGAGCTTAGGGGAGGAAGGGAGGAATATTTGCCATCCGAGCCTCACGAATCGAGCTGCGGTAGGTTTAGCGTTTTCAGAGGCAGCTGTGCGTGGCACAGGCGCAGCTCACGTTTCCAAACCGGCTTCCTGAAGGATTTGCCGTTTTTGTAGATTTTGATTAATTGGCCTAATTGGCAATTGGATCATCTTTTATTAACTCTTCAGCCCCTCGCGTGCTCTTTCTGCAGCTTTAAACCAAACCCTTCAGAGCTGCTTCTCCTCAAGTAAATGAGTTGGGGCACGAGTTTCTCGCTCGGTTTTCGGGTGCTTGTGTTGCAGGCAGAGGATGTTTAAGTAACGATTATTTTTTCTAATAAAGTTGGACGTAATGAAAGCGTAATTCTTTTGAACCGTGCTCGCTCCGCTCTTCCTTTCCCCGTGTCGTGCACTTCCACGGTGCGAATAAGCTATAATTTCTGTAAATGATGTAAGGGGCTAATTAAAGGTTTTACTTGACTAATCAGCTTGCAGTTTAATTAGCACCAAATGGTAATCGCTTGCTGAAACATAAATTGACTTCTCGGCTGCCTGTTACGGGAGCATCCAGCCCGCTCCGGCGGGGCTGTCGGAAAAGGGGCGCAGGGGTGCTCTGCCTCCCATTGAGGGAGCCCGGCTTCGTTAACCCAAGCGCCACCGTGGATGTTAATGAGTTGTTGCCAAAGACATAGACCCGTGGTTTCACCTTCCTACCATGCAGCGTGTTCTGTCTGGGCAGGTGGTATCAAGTCGGCTCGTTAAAATCCCTTGGCCTGACGAAGTGGGGAGCGTCGGCCGGCGCGGTACCTGCTCGGAGCTTTTATTTTCCTGTTTTCCGAGGCTGGGCCGTGCGAAGCTGACTCGGCTGCCGGCCCGGGAGCGGTGGCTGCCCCCCGGCAGCGCCAGCACAGCCGCGCGTTGTGCAAATGTGAGGGTGTTTTTACCGTCACTAATGCCACGTCGGGGCCTTTCCAGCAATCGGAGAGGGAGCTGAGCGCCGATCGCTCTCTAACTACACCTCGAAATCGCCTCATGACACCGACGTCTCATCGCCCTGTCGTCCCGGAGCCTCCCGGCTCGTGGGGGTGGAGGCTGGAGATGGCCGTGTCAGTCCCGGTTCGCATTCTTGGCGTGCCTCGCTCCCCTGACCCTGCAGCTTCTGGCTCGGAGGAAACCTTGTGCTGCAAAAAAAAGCTGAGCTCAGCCAAAAACTGGCGCTCCGCAGAGCGTATTTGGGTCCGGTGGCGTCAGATAATTGTGCCAAAAGGTGTTGGTCGCCGTCCGCGTGCGCTGTGACGAAGCACAACTGTCCCCAGCGAGGACACAGAGGTATGCGAGGGGTCTGAAGTGTCTCCATCGCGTTAACGCCGAAGGGGAGGCCCTGGGTGTTGTGCTTATGATTGGGGGGGGTTGTTTTCTTTGGGGTTTTTTTTTTCCCCCCGCTTTTCCTCCCTGAAACAAATACTTCAGCTGATTAAAATGTTCTCGCCTTACAAACTGCCTCCGAGTGACTCCTCCTCTTTCTTTTGAGAGCAGGCTCCTGCAGAATAGCTGCTGCAGCGGGGTGGATTTATAACAAGCGCACGGCTCCTGCGCTCCTGGATCCCCAGCCGATCGCCTCCCCCGTCTCCTGGAGCTTCCTAACGGTCTTTCGCTAACGAAGAGCAGCGTGGTAATGTGGCAACCCAGCTTTGGTGTCCTGCTGGCGCCGTAAGAGGCGGCGGCCAGGCTGCGGTGTCTTAACCCCACTGAGAAATCCCCCCTCTTTTCTGGTGCCTTCCCCACCGGGAACATCCGCGGCGTCGGATCGGTGGAGGAACAGCGCGGGCGAAGGTGGGGATGTCGGCAGCGGTGGGGTGAAGGCCAGGCTGACGCTGGGGGAGCCTGGGGCCGGCCGCAGGGCATCCCTCCTTCACCTCCCGCTCTGTGCACGTGATTTAACGAGCTTCCCTCCTCGTCAGGGGGGAGGGACGTGGCAGATTTAGGAGCCTGGCATATTTGGGCTGGTGGTCCCCGCTCGGCGCGTGAGGACTCTGACTCCAGCAGAGCTGTCGAGGGTTCGTGCAGGGACCCCTCTGCCCTCGGAGTAGAGAGGGAGCGAGAAGAGGAGGTTGCCCGCCCCACGTCTTTCTTGCTCGATAAGGAATTTTAAGCCCAAACCATGTTTAGAAGTACAATCTGCTGCCAGGTTGCATTAAAATCATCATTACAAGTAATTCACCTCCGAGGCTGCTGGGACAGCGAGACTGGTTGTGCATAAGGGGCTTTGGCTTCTTTGGTGCTTGTTTATCGTCTGAAGCTTTCCGTCACCTATCGACGCGCTCCCAGGTTAGGCAGCGTCCCCACGGAGCTCTTTCCCGATGCGGATTACCGACCTTTTGCTGCTGCTGGGGTTGTCTGGTTTCGATAAATAATAATAGAATGAAAACAACGTGGTCTCGGCGATCTCCCTCTCGCACAGCCTCTCCTCCGGCAGCCTCAAACGTGCGCCGTCCCCTCGGCAGGAGTTAGGTGTGGGGGGGACCCCACCCCGCGTTTTGGGGTGCCGGCATTGCTGTGGGATACGCAGCCGTCCGAGGGCTCCCATCCTCCGCGGAGGAGCCCCCAGAGGCAGATCTGGAGCGTACGGTGGCTCCGAGCCTGCCCCGGGCTAATCGGGTTTTGTCACAAGCCCAAGGTCAAGCCTGTACTCGCTTTTCTCGTTTCTTTTTTCCTTTTTATCCATTGCTGAAGAGCTGGAGTATCTGAGTTAAATAAATGGGGGAACCTTGGACGGTTTTGTTTACTTCCCCGGTGGCTTAACGCCTTGTTAAGGTGTTGGAATAAAGATATCGGCTACAGATTGAGTTCCTCTCCTCCACCCTTGACCAAAGGGATCTTCTGCGCACGGAGAAACCTGTTTGTCCTCCAGTGGGAGGAGAAGATGCCAGATATAAACTGGGAGACTTTTTTCTTCTTTAAATCAGTTTGGAACTTCCTCTCGAAATCACACTCGAGGGTTTGGTTAACCCCGCTGCAAGCAGGGGACTCGCAGGTGCAGTAGCTCCTCGGCTGGGTCGGCTGTTATTCCTGATCCCCGTCCCAAAACAGTTCGTCTTCCCGAGGTTTTCCACACCAGTTGTTAAACTGTTTCTGCTTCCAGAACAGGCATCCCAAAAACGGCGTGCGATTTGCAGTTCCTGCGCTGAAATGACATCCTTTTGATTAAAAGCACCTGCTTTCCTTATTGCCAGCTACGTAGTAGGATGGAGTTTCCTTAGTTTTGGATCTTTTAGGCCGGATTCTGCTCGAGGATTGTCGCTGCGGTTCGAAAAGTGGCGCTTTCGCCCGATGCCACTTTGCTGGGAAAGCAGCCACGCGCGGAGCTGGTCCTTGGGGCCGAGCTGCCGGGGCTCTTTGCTAATTAAAACCGACGTAGGTTTTAAACCCACGCGCAGATTTAGATCTTGGCTCGAGGCCCTTGTCTGTGCTCCTGGCTGGCGTAGGTGTAGGTCTGCAGGGTTTTGAGGAAGGATTTTGGGTCAGGACAGCGGCTCGCAACTCCTGGAAGAGCCTGGGCTCGAGCATTTCCAGTCCTCCCACCCCTCCGGCACGTCCAGCTGGAGATGCTCCGGGTCCACGTCCGGACGTTAGGTCCCGATTAAAACCCGAGCTTGTGAAGGCTGCTCAGGTAGCTCCCACGGGCCTCACGCCTCCGCTGCCTCCCAGGGGTTTCAGCACATCACCCCCGCTCAGAAACGAGCTCCGCGCATCCCTCCTGGCTGGCTCCCTATTTAATTTCTGCGCTAATTATTTTCTGGTGCCGTGGGGTGCAGTCCTCTTGCCCTTCCCACAGCAGTCAGGCACCGGAGCGCTTCTGCTCGGGGATGAAGTGAACCAAGACTTTCCAAGGGTCCGCCAGCTCGGGGAGAAACGTCGTTTGAACGTTAATGGTGGGGAAAGAGGTCAGGAAGCGGAGTGAGTTTTGTGTGATATCCTGCGCCGAAGGATCGCCTGGCAAGGCAGAGAAGAGACGGAGGATCAGTTTGGGTCCGGAGCTGATTTTGGAAAGTGATTTCCCAAAGCGCCCCAAGATTTCGTCTCCCGAGTGTCCGTGCGTGCAGCTCATTCTGCTTTAAAGGGAGAAATTCAGTCCGCAGCGCTTCTGCCTGTATCTGGAAACCGAGATAAGGGTAATTGGAGCTCATGCTTCGAGGCACAAATTGTGTCTGCGGGGAATGGGAGGACCGGCCCGTTTCTGGTGCAATATTGTGCCACGATGTTTTAAGGGAGAGTTTCTGGGTGCGGGGTGGCTTTGTCTGAGGGGAAGGGGGGAGGATTGCACCAGTCCCATGAAGCTTTAGAGAATAAGGCAAAATTCAGCGTTAGCTGAATCGAAGTTGGTGGACTTGATTTTTGGCCAGAGGTCTTGGTGGGTACGCCAAGAAGAGGTGTACCCCGTTTCTTTTTTTGTACAAAATATTCCAATGGTTTTGGAGAAGTCCCATCGGCTTCATTGTTGTTTCTTCCTCTCAGGCTGGTTTTTCTTTTTTGAGCGTGGTAGCTGGTTGCATGAAGGACACGAATCCTTTTCCGAAGCTTGCCGTTGGCGGCGTCTGCTGTTCTCTAGCACCTCTTCTTTGAAGACCTCGGAGCTCTTCGTAATCATCTTCCGCTCGGAGAAGCCGGTATTATCCTGCTCTATTGAAGGGGAAACAGAAGTGCCCAGAGGTGACTCACTCCTTGTTGCAGAGCAGGTCAGGAGAAGAGCCGGGAACAGACTCCCAGAAACCTGCCTTTTGGCGTTAAAGCAGGAAAAGGACTTGAGCCGTGGCAGGGCGATGGCTCCGGAGTGGATGGAAAAAGGCAAAAATTAAAATTAGCTTCTCAGGCGAAGCCTCAGCTTTCCGCCACGAAGAAAATGCCTCACTAGGCTGGTTTTTGTGCGCGCCGGTAACTGCTTCGGACCCGGCGTTGCTTTGCCGCTGCTCTGTGGAGCATCAAATGAAGATGGAAATAGCAAGGCTTCGTGTTTGCGCAGCTCTGAAACAATATTCTGATTTTCTGGCTTAACCCTCGCTCCACCGATGCTGGGCTTTGCCAAAACAACGACTCTCTTACAGCTGTTCACAGCAAAATCCTGCGGTGTCAAGGCAATTGTACCGGTGTAAGTTGGGAGATTTATCCAGATGCGAAATAAGTTGTCGAAAGGTCCCCTCTGTTTTCTAGCAGGTAGTTCCCCGATTTCGGATCGCGAGGTGTCTGTACAAAGAGCTGTGCCCACACAGACGGCTGCTGCAGCCATCCCCAATTTCAGCCAGCGGCGTTGCCGGCCACGTCGCGGAGTCAAATGGTCGCTCGCTGTCGCAAGCTCTGCTGAATCCAAACTGATTCATTCCTTAAAAACAACCCCAACGAAACAACCTCCTGCAATTGTTTCCCTTCCCGTTCGTGGCGGGCGATGGGATTAAGGTTTAACCTCTCTCCGCCTGGTCTGCGGGTGGCTTCGGAGGGAGCTTGGCAGGCACTTGCCTTCCCTGCCCGCAAGCCCCGGCTTGTTGAGGTCTGCAGGCTCCTGCACCTGAAACTTCTGCGCAAGCATTTTCCCCGCGCTCGGGGCGGGAGCGGCGATGTCTCATCGTGAGGTGCTGCTGAACTCCACGGTGGGGGTCACGTAGCCACGGCCCCGCTCGGTGCCGCCGACTCGGTGGTCCAGCACCTGGACCTCTGCTGCGTTGGGCTCGCTTTTTCGCCTGTGCTTCCCCGTGTACGGTCAGAGCCGTCTTGCCGCACGTCGTGCCGGGGCGGTGGG
>NW_008795330.1:37849-42336 GCF_000699145.1 Aptenodytes forsteri | reverse complement strand
CCCGTGCCCCCCCCCCCACCCCCCCGCAGGACGGAGGAGACGTGGCCTCGCGAAAGGCTCCTCTTCGGCAGCAAACATCTCGCCGTGGCCGCAGGTAAAACATCTGGGGCTGCTCTGCGCCGTGCGGGCCGAGCTCAAGCCCCGCTGGAGTCGCAGGGACGTGCACCGAGCGCAGCGGAGCTTTGATGTACCGGTGCCCTGTGCCGCCGCATCCTGCAGGCCGGAAGTTTTGCTTTGGGTCAACAAGATTAAAGAACATTAATCCCCTTTGATCGAGCTTTTGAAGCTGTGTTTGGGGAGGCGCGTTGCCTCTGAAACCAGGAGGATCCTTCCAGGGGTTACGAAGTACTTCACATGCTTTGAATTTCAGGGTTCCTCTTCCACTCCATTGTCTGCCGGCGGATACCGGGTTCGTGTGAGCGGTAATCTGTCGTTTAACCCAGGTACTGCGCCATCGCCCCGCCGCGCTCTCCCGCTGCCTGCGCGTTCCGGCAGCCTCGGCCAGGTCCCTGTTTTCGGCCGCTCATCTTCCTCGAGCGGCCCGGCTCAGGGCTGGAAGGCCGACACCTCTCCTCTCCTCCTCTTTGAAGGTTGCCGCTCCCAGCGCAGGACGGTTCCCTCCTCGCTTGTGCAAAGCCAGCCGGGCCAGTTCAACCCGCCCTCGCCGGCAGGTTAAACAAACCCGAGCAAAGCGTAAACGCTCCCGCTGTCGCGGCGAGGCAGAAGGCGACGTCCTCGGCTGGAAGAGGACGCCCGTCTCTGCCGCTTCGCTTCAGGTTTGTCCTTCGAGATCTTCCATCCTCGGAGAATGTGATACCGTCGAGGAAATCCCGGGTTTCCAGCTGAGCTGCCAGTGGCGCTTCCAGTGCAAGGTGATTTGTCAGCAGGTACGAAATCCTCTTGGCGCAGTCCTCACTACGCAAATATCGAGCCGTCGATCGGGGCTTTTAAAGCAAAATGTAAGAACAAAGGCTGGAGCAATATCAGCTTGAAGCCGCGTGAGAAGTTTATTGCCAAATAAAAGGCGATAGCAGGGCCGAGTCTGTACCGCACAGGCCGTGGGGAGGATGAAGTCTCTGTAATAGCTGATTACATCGCTTTTTTCCACTGGTATTTTGGAACTTTGTTGTGCGAGCAAAGCCTGCTTCAGCTTCTGGTAGGGTCGAGTTGCAAGTGGAGTTAATTTTGGAGATGAGCTTTTGTTCTGGGGCTCTGAGGCGCTACCGGGATGTGCTTACACGGTGGGAAGCGACTAATTAGGTGGTACCGAGCAGGCAAGCGTGCTGCAGGTTCGGGAAACGTTAGGATCGTCTGCAAGGCGAGGATTAGGAAGACGTGCGCCTTCGCTAATTTTGTTCGAATTCTGAAAGATTTGGGGGCTAGAACTATTTCTTTGATGTGCTTTTATCTTTCTATGAATTAATTAGCGTGTTTCACAAGACTCTAAAATTGATGCTGGGGGCTCTGTGCTCTTGGCAGCTGAAGAGAGCAGCTGGTGAATTTCTGTAGTCGCAGCAGCTTTTGAAGACGTGGAATTGGAGGTTTTTAAGCTGCTGCTTGTTCGTACTGACACAAGAGAAATAACTTTCCAGAAGGACACAATGGGTTTTGCCTCTTGCGTTAACAGAGACGTCGTGGCTCAAGTTCTTCCCAGTTCTCCGCTGCTGCTTTTCTCCTTCCCGAACAGATAAAACAAGGAATCCGTGAATGCTAAAATATAATCTCGAGCCTGTTTTCGAGCTCCTGGGAGCTTGGGATGAATTCGGTGCTTTTTACCAAGCTGGGTAACATTTTAAATTGCTGTGGCCGCGGCTCTCTGTTAAGGTTTTAAGCGAACCACCTTCTCTCTCTGAGCACGCGTGCAGCTCTCGCATCCCGAAAGGCTCCGGCGCCGACGGATCCAAGCTCACAAATCTGCCCAGCGCAGGCGTCTGCCCGTGGAGCTGCCGTTCAAGACCCCTTCCCTCCCCCCCAGCCATGCGGCAGCACCGGGATCCTCCGTCCTGGTGATGCCAGGAACACCCTGCTTGGGCTGCACCGAAACACGCTCCTTCGCCATCTCCCCCAAACACCCGTGGCACTCCGGCATCTTCTCCAGCTGAGCGGCGTGAGGTTGTAACTTGTGAAATTGAAGAGGGGGGAAAAAAAAAAGAAGAACAAGTGGTGGGAGAGGTTAGTTTTCATCTGATGATCTTTCCCCCCCCGCAGCCCCGGACGCCGCATCCTTCTGATGTGATTCTAGAAAAGCTTCCAAGCGCCGATTAATAGTCCGGTGGTGGTGCAGAAGATATTTTGATCCATGAATGTTCTGAAAGAGAATAAATATGAGGAAAATTAGCGCAAATGGGAAGTGAGCAATCTCGTCGTAAACCATGATCGATGATTAACATTCCCAACTGTGGTGCTTTTACCCCCCCTCCCTATTTGTAAAAGGCATTTGAATAAAAATAAGACCTCAGCTGCGAGACATTGTCGGGCTCCGTCGGATGGAGTTGGCAGAGGCGCAGCACGCCTCCCCTCCCGCGGCTGCCTGCTGGTCTCCTCTGCCTCGCCCTCGCTGCCCGGTTCGTGGTCTGGCACCTTCCCGGCAAACGCCGATGGGGCGGACCGTGCACGGCGGAGGCTCGCAGCTGCTCGGGTGTTAGGCACGGCGGGCTGCCGTCGATTTGCGACGCCAGGCGAACCTCCCAAGTTCGTCTGCGAGATTCGCTGGCTCGTTGGGCCGCTCCGAGGGTGTTTCCTTTGAGCAAACACTGAAGGGAAGGAAAGAGAGGAGCGAAATACGCACACTGACATCAAAGCCTTGCTTTTCTGTGCCGGAGAGGGCTCAGACACCGTTCCTCCTCGCAGCGAGTGAGATGGGAGTGTGCGCACCACCTCATGGGACCTGCCGATTAGTGCTGCTTTCGTTTAGGAAACGGCATCGTTCTCGTTCGGCCGGAAGACTGAGGAAGAGGCAGAGGCTCGAGGCAGCAGAGTTGTGGTCCTCACCCTTAGGTGAGGCTCCGATGCCCAGGTGAGGAGCTCCTCGGCTCATCCTCACGCAGAGGGTCCGGATTGCACCTAGCATCCCCTGGCCAGGCTTTGGGGGTCACGTAGCTTAATAAGGGATCTTAAAACCAGCAAAACCCGCGGGAGCCGGGGCTGTAGGTCTGCAGTCCTGGCCGCGAGGGGTTTGGTTACTGCAGCACCAGCACGTGCCGGTGGTCCCCGCCGACGGGCACGTGTCACCGGCGTGCTCTCTATCCGCACCCCGGGGCATGGACGCGCTTTTAGGGGCTCTTGAGAAAGCTGGATGAAAGCGCTGAGGGGACGCGCAGGGGGAGGGAGGCACGTTGGAAGTGTGGCGTGGCAAAGGGCTGCTGCCCTGACCGGGGAAATACCCGGGCGAGCTGGGCTGGGAGGGCCGGTTCTTCCTGCCGGGATAGCCGGCGGGTTTTCTGCTGGCTCTCGCCTGCCCTTTCCCTCTCCTTCCTTCCCTGTCTCTTGATCCCCAGCCACCCGGAGGGGCACTTGACTGGCTGCTTTGTTTCAAATGTTGCTGCCTCATTGGTTCCCGGCTCAAATCTCCTCTATTCCTGCTCCGCTTCTCGAAAGTTTCGTCTTTAACCCCTCCGAGCCTCACAGCAGCCGCGCTGCCGTCTCCTCTCCTGGCTATTCCTCCCTCTGCGCTCTCCTGACGGATTACCGGCCTCGCGGCGTGGGCGAGAGTTCAACGGCGGCGGCGCTCCCAGTCCCGGAAAATGGTAATAGTGCCTGTTAAATCACGGGACCGTAGCGCCAGCGTTAGCCGCTGTGTCGGGGGCGCGGAGACGGCGGGAAGCTGTTATTTCGGTCACTGACTTCGGAGCGGGACTTCGCCCAGCGAGCAGCTTCGCCTCCCTGGACCCCCTTTGGGGTATGCCAGGGTGTTCAACGGCGGCGGCGCTCCCAGTCCCGGAAAATGGTAATAGTGCCTGTTAAATCACGGGACCGTAGCGCCAGCGTTAGCCGCTGTGTCGGGGGCGCGGAGACGGCGGGAAGCTGTTATTTCGGTCACTGACTTCGGAGCGGGACTTCGCCCAGCGAGCAGCTTCGCCTCCCTGGACCCCCTTTGGGGTATGCCGGGGTTAACCGCGCTGCTCTCCCCTGTGCTGATCTGTCCCCGGCATCCGACCACCAGAGGATGAAGGAGAGGAAAGTCCGGCTGTCCCGGTGCGAGCCTGAAGCCCGCGGGAGCCCGGCAGCAGGAGCGTCTGCCTGTGAAACCGGTTCTGGAGCGTGATAAGAGCAGGTTGGGAAGTGCACGAAGCTGGCAAAGTCAGCACTGCGGCGGGGAGGGGGAGAAAACGCCGGTGGCGAGAGCTGTGTGCCAGGACCACCGCGTTGGCCGGGTCCCCTGACGACAGCGATCGTGTCCCCCACGGCACCAAGAGCGGCCGTCGGGGTCCGGGAACCAGCTGGGGGTCCGGGAGCACGGACCCCGGCCGGCTTGGGGAGCTGATGGC
>NW_008795330.1:31684-37735 GCF_000699145.1 Aptenodytes forsteri | reverse complement strand
TTTCGGGGGGTTCCTCGGTCCCCACGCCCCTCTCGGGGCGAGGGCTTGGGGCAACCTTCTCTCCCTCCTCCCTCCTCTGGCGTGCAGGAAGCAGGAGGATGGTGAAGGTGAGTAATGCAGAGTCTGGCTGATTTTCGTGTTTGGTTTTTTTTAATGAGTTTTAACCAGGGTGTTTTGGGAGGGGGGAGCACCAAGGGAGGACTCTCGGAGGAGGTTTATTCCCCTTCCGAGCCCAAGCGGGGTCGGGCGGCTGTCGGAAACGCATGGAGCAACAGGGAATCTCTCCATCTTGCCGGCTGAAGCAGGTCTGTTGTTCGTTAGCAGCGCTGCGAGGTGAGGCCGGTGTTTCGGGGGGGAACGGAGTTATTTCTGGCAAGGAGGAGGGGAGGGACTCTCGTTTTCCCTGCGCGGAGGTGGGGAAGCCTGTTTGCATGAGAAGAAAAAGGGGAAAAATTGAAACCCAGCAAACTGGGGAAAGCTGAACCCCACGTCTGTGCCACACGCGGGATTTGGACTTTAAAAACTGAATATCCTTTTGGCACGGCCTTCCTGCTCGGCCGCAGCTGGCGTGCGGGTTCAAGGCGTGGAAGGGCTGGTCGCTGGCTAATGCTTCCCAGCTGGTGGCAAGCAAAAGGTTGTTCTTGCCTGGAAGCAAGCGGTGGTAGATAATGTCACCCGGAGCCAGCTGCCTGCTGTCACAGTGGGAACAAGGCTTTGGGGGATTGTAAGACCCCCTAAAAACCCTCGTGTCCGAGCCTGGCCCGGCCTGAGGAGGAAACCTGAATGCCGGACAGGGTTGAAAACCGGTGCGGTGGGTGACGGCGCTGGCACCTGGGGGGTTCCCCTTGCTCTCGGGGGTCCCGTGGGCTCCTCCACCCTCAGAGGAGGCTCCGGGCGAGCTGAGCTGATGTGGGGGCGGCCGGGACTCCAGACCCCCCTTTGTGTGGGTTGTTTTTTTTTGTTTCTCAAGCACCACGTCACTCGACCAACTTCTGAGCTCCCTCAGTTAAAACTGTGTCTCGAAATCCAACCTTTGCCTGCGTCTGGCAGAAAGTCTCTTTGCGGAGCCCGGGGTAGGGAGAGCAGCTCCGGGATGGGAAGGTGGTGCAGCTGCAGGACAAACAGCCCCTTTCTGCCGCTCCGGGGAGCAGCGGCGGACGGGCCAGATGTTTATTTTGCTGGGCCCGACGTGTTTAAAGAGGAGGCGAGGGTGTGAGCCACGTACAGCTGCACCAGGGATTTATTCTTAGGCACAGGGACAAACGGGACGGGACGCTGCTTCTGGATCCTGTCGGGGATCTGTTAAATCTGTTTGCCGTTTGTCCGCGCTAATGGCAGGGCTCTCTCCTGCGAATGAACATTCAAATCTGTCAGGTTTAGATTTTATGCAAAAGAACAAATTGCCTGCGTGCACCTTTGTCATGTTCCCCCCCCCTCCCCCCCCCCCCCCCCCCCCCCCCCCCCCCCCCCCCCCCCCCCCCCCCCCCCCCCCCCCCCCCCCCCCCCCCCCCCCCCCCCCCCCCCCCCCCCCCCCCCCCCCCCCCCCCCCCCCCCCCCCCCCCCCCCCCCCCCCCCCCCCCCCCCCCCCCCCCCCCCCCCCCCCCCCCCCCCCCCCCCCCCCCCCCCCCCCCCCCCCCCCCCCCCCCCCCCCCCCCCCCCCCCCCCCCCCCCCCCCCCCCCCCCCCCCCCCCCCCCCCCCCCCCCCCCCCCCCCCCCCCCCCCCCCCCCCCCCCCCCCCCCCCCCCCCCCCCCCCCCCCCCCCCCCCCCCCCCCCCCCCCCCCCCCCCCCCCCCCCCTTTATTTTTCCTTTGAAAGCTGCTAGCAAACTCCCCACCAGCGATAATGTAGGTTTCAGGCTGTTTGTCAGCAATGGAGAATATTCTGCCCTGTTTTGTTTACTCGGGGCTGCTAGAAGCATTAGTTAATGGCTGACTAATTAAACAAAGCAGAGATAAAGGGAATCTGACCTGGGCTAGGACAGGGCTGAGGAATGTGCATAGCTCGGGTGGAGTATCTAGCCGAGAGGGGGGGAACGTGGGGGAGATGTTAACCCACTCTTAACCCCTTCCTCCTCCTGCAGAGAGCCCCGTCCTGCAATCGAGAGCTCCTCCGGGCTCGGCTCTGCCCCCCTGCCCCTTTGTGCTGCCTGCTTTCCCCCTGCCAGCCCCAAAAGGATTTTTTTTTTGGTGAAGCCAAGGTAGATTTGGAGGCTGATTAGCTTAACTAGCAGTGTCCCGAGGCACTCGGATGCTCCAACCTCCGGTGTGCGGGTTGATGTATATCCTCCAGGTACATTTTCCTTAGACTTCCCTGCAGTAAACACAAAGCGAGCGGCTTTTAAACATCCCACTCAAAGTTTAGCGGTTATCTCCCAAAACCAGGAGACCCTTTGCCATCCAGAAACGGGACTTCTGTCCACGCGGCGATTCTCGGCAAAGGCTCTTGCGTGCGAGGAAGGATCCCGTGTGAAGGAAGCAGCTTCCCAGGGCAGTGTTCGGGAGCGACCAGTGCGGGTGAAAGGAGGGGCCAGCCTTGGTTTTCCTTTCGGGCACGGTCCTGCCACAGGGATGGCGTGAAACGCCTGTTCCTCCCCAAAACGGCGGTGGTCTGCCTGGGCTAGAAGCTACGGGAAGCCGGCGTGATGCTCGCCACGGCACTAAAAGGATGAACCGAACGAAAGCGCCCGCCCCGGGGTGACCTTTTAGCCATCGGGGTCTGCAAGGTAAAGTTTTCCTGGCCTGGGAACCCCCTAACCTGCTGGCTGCACGCTCGCGCCTTCGCTTACTCGTAATTAACGTGTTTGCCCGTGCGCGGTGCGGTTCAGGATTCGACCCAGCCCAAGCCGGCGCTCAGTTGTGCTGCAGACAGCCGGAGAGCGGCTGTGTCTGACCCCCCAGGGTGAGCAGGTAAAATGGGGGATCGCAAATATACGGGATTCCCCCCGTTTTTTAAAGGGGGACCAGGACAGAGGCGGAGGCATCCAGGCAGAGAAAAACTTTGCTAATGGATCGGGGATTTATTCAGAAAATCTCAGATTGGGAAAGCTGGGGAGGAGGGAGCGCCTTTGCGGACGCCTTGGACGCAGCGGGATGCCGGAGCACCGGAGCGGGAGTCTTTGACGCCGCGGGTGGCGTGAGCACCGGAGCTGGGATTTCCTGCGCGGAGAAAGGGATTGTCTCGGGAGCTGTTGAGTTTCGCACCGGGCAACCTGTCGGAAGCAGATTTAGGAGGCTAAAATGGAAGGAAACGGCCACAATCGCCACCCGAAGCCAGTGAAAGTGGGAAAAACGGATCCGCCCCGCGGCAGCCCGGGCTCTGCCGCTCTCCCCGCACCCGCCGCAGGATTTCGGCGTTGTCCCTGAGCCCCCGTGTGTCCCAGGATCATCCCCTTCTGCGGGACGGGGACGGCGTGTGTGGTGCTGGGGGTGTCGCCCAGCTCCCCGAGGATTCATCCTCTCGACTCGACCAACTTAAATCCCCTTTCAAATTTTGTCAGCTTGCTTCTAGCCCGGTCCTGGGCACTGGCTGCCGTGAAACCAGCCGGTGGGGTTAGGCACTAACTAAAGGTCACGCTCGAATCGCATCCCGCTGGCTGCAGCATCTCCCCGAAATCCTCCCGGCGAGCTCCTTTTGGGTTTGGGCACCACAGGACGGCACCGCTCCTTCCAAAACTGGAGAAACGAGGGAGTTAAATAAACAAACCTTAAATAGTGGCCTAAAATGCCAGGCTTCCTTGCGTTTGTTTTACTCGGCTGCCTCCACGTCCCCGATCCCGTGTGGGAGGGGTGTGCTTCCTCCTAGCCGCCTGCTTTTACTAACAAACAAATAAAAACTGGTTTTTCCTCCGCCGACGGGCTTTTGCCGGCGAGGCGGCAGGGCTGGAGCTGGACATGGTGAGAGGCTCGCGCCACCGTGGCTTGGTGCTTGGTGGGCCCGTCCCCGCGGTGGCTTTCCCCCGCCGCCGGTGCTCCGTGTCCCCAGAAACGGGATTTTTGGGTGCTTTTTTTGATGTTTTAAAGCCCGAGCTGCTTCTCAAGTGAAAGCGCCGACCTGCTTGTGGTTTCAGGCAAGTTAAAGGTGGGTTAATTTGCAGCTTCGTCCTCTTCTCTCCCTGGGGGTCGCGCCCAAGGTGAGGAGCATTGGTGTACCGGACACCGGGGTTCACGCTCGAGCAGGAGCCTATTTAAAAGCATCATCTGACCCCCATTAACTGCAGCACAACCGAACCGCCGGCGGGCTTGGCACGGCGCTGCTGCCAGCGGGCAGGTGCCGGCATTGCTGTCAGTAGCCGGAACGCCAAGGTGGAAACCCGGCGATAGGCTGGATTCCCCCCCCGCCGGCGGGCTTGGCAGCTCTCGGCGCTGCTGCCAGCGGGCAGGTGCCGGCATTGCTGTCAGTAGCCGGAACGCCAAGGTGGAAATACCCGGCGATACCAGTCTTTCCAGGCTGCGGCGAGGGCGTTTCGGCAGGGGGATGCTTGCCTCGCTCACCCCTTGATCTGCATCCGCTGCACCGACCACCGGGACCCCATGTGTACGGGGCTGGACCTGAAGGACGCTCGGTGTGTATTTAATGGGGGGGAAAAAAAATCAGAATTTAAGGTCACTGAGCTGCTTTAGGAGCATTTTGAGTCGCTAATCTTTACCCTCGACTCACGCTGGTGTTTAATAGGGTCCAATAGCTCCGACCTGTCTCTCTCTGGCTCTCATCCCGGTCGGGATATCGGCCGAGTCATGATGCGCGAGAGCGAGGGCTCGCTCTCGAGTGCGCTCACTTTAGGCCGGGGTGTGGTGGTATCCATCTAGAGCTTGGTTTGTATGTATTTTTTTTTTTTCCTACCCCAACCCGGAAATTTCTTCCTTTCCTCTCCCGCTCCCGGGTCGGGAGGAGCAGGAACGCGCCTGTCAGAGATCGTGCCCACTTCCAGCATCTGCCCCGCTGCAGAAATTATCGAAACAGTTAAAAAAAAAAAAAAACAACAACCTGAAGTTGTTGATTTAGGGGAGGCTTGCCAGCGCTCCGGGCTCCCGCTGGGCAGGATCGATAGTGTACCTTTGAGCTTGGAAGGATGCGGGCGTTTGGACAGTGTAAACAAGCCTCTATTGTGCCTGGCTGCGGGTGTTTACACCAGGAAAATCGGCTTCGGGGTCCACCCTGGGGCCAGGCTTCCTCCGCGGCTGCGGCTCTTCATCCTGGGAGACCGGGATGCGTTCAGGGATAGTCTCAAATACGCCGTAAATGAACAAAACTTGCAAATGAACGAAGAAATCTGGCTGCGTCGGGTGGCTTTGTCTTTGCAGCCTGCAAAGGGAAACCGTATAACTTGTCGGGCCAAAACTGGGTTTAAATTTAATGCTGAAAACGTGCTGGCTGCGCTGCTAAGTTTAGCTTCAGCAGCCTTGACTTGTATTTTAGGTTCCTCGACCTGTGTTTAAGCGCCTGAGTAAACAGTCTGCTGTTCTCGCTCGGGCTGAGCATCTGCACGCCTGGCTTTTTGCAGGTCAGGCTGTTTTTCTTGCCAGTTTATTCAGCTTGTAACTTAAAACGCTGCCTTAAAACCACGCTTAAATGTGGTTTTAAGTGACACCTTTTAGGTAAAAGGCTTAAGGAACAGTGTTAGTCACAGCAGTGACCTTTTCCTGGGTGTTGCTGGACGTCCTGGGCTTGCATTCGCTACCGAGCTGCTTTCCTCGTCGCACCTTGTGGTTTTAAAAAAAAAAAAAAATCTCCTAGCTTTTAATTGTGGGAGGGTTTTTTTTGCTTAGTTCTTAAATTTAGGAGCATTACATCAAAGGGAGGAGGGACGCAGCGAAACGTCTGCAAGACCGGGGCTCCCAAAACGTCCCTTCTCCTGGAAGAAAAATAACCCCCGTGCGAATTACGCTGGGGAGGAAGAGAAGCAAAGTGGAAAGAAGCAGGATTATCCCAGAGGGGAGAAGACCCCCCCCCATCCTGCCACCCCTTCACGGCTTCAGGAAGACGACCGGAGCTGGTGCGGAGAGCAGAGGGACATCCCCGACCGTCTCGGCAGGGTGCGTGAGCTGCCGAATC
>NW_008795330.1:27840-30463 GCF_000699145.1 Aptenodytes forsteri | reverse complement strand
AGCCCCTTTTTTTTTTAAAAAAAAAAAAAATCTCCTAGCTTTTAATTGTGGGAGGGTTTTTTTTGCTTAGTTCTTAAATTTAGGAGCATTACATCAAAGGGAGGAGGGACGCAGCGAAACGTCTGCAAGACCGGGGCTCCCAAAACGTCCCTTCTCCTGGAAGAAAAATAACCCCCGTGCGAATTACGCTGGGGAGGAAGAGAAGCAAAGTGGAAAGAAGCAGGATTATCCCAGAGGGGAGAAGACCCCCCCCCATCCTGCCACCCCTTCACGGCTTCAGGAAGATGACCGGAGCCGGTGCGGAGAGCAGAGGGACATCCCCGACCGTCTTGGCAGGGCGCGTGAGCTGCCGAATCCCCGGCGGCAGCGTTATCTCACCTCCGGGATGGGCGAAAGCACGGCGGTTGCGGTGGAAGGAAGCAGAGTCCAGCCCCAGCCGGGCTTGGAAATGCCTTTGCGGTGAGGACAGGCATTAGTAAGTAATCCAAGCCTGCGTTGTCCCATGATTCATGGAGGCGACGGTGCTTCCCGGGGCTGAGCCAGGTCGTGTGGCCCCTGCAGAGGCTCCTGCCGGGAGTGAGGAAACTTGCTGCCGCTTTAGTGTCCCACCAAAAGCACCCCAGGCCCCTTCGATACCTCTCCGAGAGGTGCTGCGCACCGCCGGCTTTCCTTTGATGGAGAACTTTGCAGAATCAGTCACCGGGGACCGAAACAGGACCTCCGTCTGGAAGACGGTCATCGTAACCGAAGTTGTTCCACGATGCGGGGGTGCATGTGGACAACGCTGACGCTGTCTTGGCAACACGTCCCACGTGCTTGAGAAAACACCTTTAATTCAGGAGATTTTGCTCGAGGGCCCGGCCCGGCACCCATCCGCCTGCCTGCTGGGCTCGGGCAGACCTCCGCTCTGCTCCCTATTCAACCGGTTCCCCTTTGCTTCGGGGCAGCTGGTGATGGGGAGCCGGGAGGAGACGCTGGAAGGGGTTGCTTTGGGTTCATCCGTGGCCGGCTAACGAGCCCGGAGGAGCATGGGGCCAGTGTTTTGCCCGTAGGTGTCTGTTCAGCTGCTAGTGTTTAACTTCAGTATAATGACGAATATCTGCCGATTCCCCTGTGTCCAGGTGGGTGTTTTCTGCCCCAAGGAGGCTGCACCGTGTCGGTTGAAGCCCTTGCGGGGACAGTTGCCCAACTCCGGCTCCAAACCAGCGCAAGAGTGATCGCAGTGCTGCAAAACGCTTGCGAGATCAGCCCTAAATCCCTGGGTGCTGGGACACAGCGTGTCTGGGGAAGCTGCTCGTGGAACGGCTGGAAGGAGAAGAGCCGAGGCAATTGCCCACCTGGGTGGTGACGAAGAGGGACGGCGGGTTGAGGAGCAGAAGCTCGTGTGGGATTTTCTTGTGTGCTCTACGGGCAGGCAGCCCGGAGCCCTGAAAGGCTCCCTCGGTTGCCCTGGTTTGCGATCGCTGCCTTCGCGTTAAATAAATCAAGGCAGGAGGGACCTGCAAATGCATCTTCAAACACACAGCGATAAAAATGGGGGATAAGCGGGACTGGTGGAGGGATCACAAACGCAGCTGCGAGTTTGGGTGGGCTGTGAAAACCCACCTGGACAGGGAGCAGCCTAACGAGGCGCGGGGCTCGCAGTCACTCAAGGTGTTTCCTTTTTGGCACACGTGCGGCAAGTAATTATTTTGCCAGAGAGCAAGGTCAGTTTCTAAAGAAGGGGCTGTTCGTTTTACGGCTTGCTGAGGTCCCCGGCGCGCTGCCCACCTCTCCCTCCTCCTCCAGGCTTCATTTTTGTCCCTCTTCTTTGCCCCCCAGGTCTTCTAGCCGGCCTCACCATGTTCAGCAAGAAGAAGAAACGCATCGAGATCTCTGCTCCCTCCAACTTCGAGCACCGCGTCCACACCGGCTACGACCAGCAAGAGCAGAAATTCACGGGGCTGCCGCGACAATGGCAGGGCATCATCGAGGAGTCAGCCAAGCGCCCCAAGCCGCTGGTGGACCCTGTCTGCATCACCGCCATCCAGCACGGCTCGCAGAAGGTAGGCAGCTCCACCAGCGTGGCCTCTGCCCCCTCGGGGAGCGCTGGTGATACTGCTTTTGGGGCCGGAAAGCCAGACTGGGGATAATTCGGGCTCCGTGCCCCCTCCCCGGGGTGCTGCGGAGCAGGTAAGGTGGCAGTTCGGTCTCTAACCCACGCAGGCGGCAGCGGCGTCCCCACGGCCGACCGCCTGCCCCTTCCCCGCTCAGTGCGGGGCTGCGCGGGACGGGGACCACCCAGCTGCCGCCCGCACAGTGTGAAAACCTCTCCTGCATCCTCCCGGCAGCTGGAAAAAACCCACCCTACAAGAAAACACTAGGGAAACGGTGTCTGTTCCTTCCCATCTCATCCCCTCCCCGTGCCTGTGTTTCCCCAAGCCGCCATTATGTCGTTTTTTTAGAGTCTGGCTTGTCTGCTCCCCTCAGTCGAGGACACCCACGCCACCCCCGTGCCCCAGCTCTCTGCTGTTCCTTCACCTTCACCCTAACTAAAGTCCCCGGCACCGGCCACGGTGCGACCGGCGTGCCCAGCGCTGGCGTTCCTGCGCAGCCGGGGGCCTCGCCCGCCCGGCTGCGCTGC
>NW_008795330.1:17132-17605 GCF_000699145.1 Aptenodytes forsteri | reverse complement strand
CACAGCCGGGGTTTGTTGCGGAGGTCCAGGCTCAGTTTGCCTGTCGAGGAAATAACCTGCTCCCTGAGGTGGTGGGAGGAGGAAGAGGAGGGAATATAAATAGCCAAGGATGGCGGGCTGTGCTCGCTCACCCTGTGCGGAGATGCTTTGTGCAGAGGAAGGCATCTTCCTCTTCAGAGGAAGGTGGGAGGCCTCGGGGATGGGGATGGGGTCGCTCCCGCTGTCCCCTCGCCTCTTGCTGCGTGGTCGTGCCCTCCGAGGCTCAAATCCCCGAGGATGCGGATCCCTCCCTGAGGGCTGGGAAACAGAGCAGGTCCCTCCCCACCCCAACCAGTCTGGAAGCCCCTGCACAGCCCACAGCTCCCCAGTTTGGGTGTCCCACCCGGCTGGGACCTGCCTCCCAGCATCAGGCTTCGTTTTTCCTCTGCTCCGCTCTTCCCCTTCGCTCCGAGGCAGCATTCGGGACAGGCTCG
>NW_008795330.1:16686-17121 GCF_000699145.1 Aptenodytes forsteri | reverse complement strand
TCGTTAACCTTTGGCTAAATGAACCGCCTCTGTCCTCACCTCCTGCATCTCCTCTCCCTCCTCCACGGGCCGATGACGCCGAGGGGAGGAGGGACCGGCGCCTGCCCCAGAGCTTTGCTGGGGCTGGCCCCCAGCCATGAGCAAAACCTGCTGCCTCTGCACAATTACTAATAACGGTGTTTTGGGGGCAGACAGAGCCCCCCGGGCACAATCCAGGGGATGAGGTGCTGCCAGCACCCCCCCAGACCCTTCCCCATGAGCCCCCCGAGCAGGGCTGGGTCTGGCCGAAGGTTTCTCGGGCACGCGGTGCTTCTTGCAGCGCTTGGCCTGTCCGGGAGGAGAGGCACGAGGCTGGATCCGGCTCCCCGAGGGAGCACCCTGTTATTTTGGTACCTAGAAAGCTCCCGGTGGGATCTGGGGCTGATGAGGAAAGGC
>NW_008795330.1:16214-16663 GCF_000699145.1 Aptenodytes forsteri | reverse complement strand
TCCTCCGTGGGGCTGCACGGCCCCGCCTGCCGGACTCAGCCACCTCCCGGCATTCGACTGGACCGAGGTGGCATCGGCGCCGGCCCCTGGAGATCCCCTCCCCACATCCCCTCTGTGTGAGCCGTGTCCCCGTCACCACCAGGCATTTCATTTTCATTTTTTTTATTTTCTTCCCTTTTTTTTTTTTCTTTTCTTTTTTTTCTTTTGTTCTGTTTGTGCTTTGTGTTCCTGTCCGCCTCCCGTCCCACGTCCTGCTCAAAGACCATCGTGCGGGGCAGCAAAGCCGCCAAGGACGGCTCCCTGACCTGGCTGCTGGACGAGTTTGAGAACATGTCCGTGTCCCGTTCCAATTCTCTGCGCAGGGACAGCCCCCCCTTCCCGCCCCGCCGCGACCAACTCTACCAGGAGAACGGCCTCTCCGAGGGCCCGGCCGCTGCCCGGCCCCCCCA
>NW_008795330.1:13138-14948 GCF_000699145.1 Aptenodytes forsteri | reverse complement strand
AGCCCCAGCGCGTCTCCCACGAGCAATTTCGGGCAGCCCTGCAGATGGTGGTGGATCCCGGAGACCCCCGCACCTACCTGGACAACTTCATCAAGATTGGCGAGGGCTCCACCGGCATCGTCTGCATCGCCACCGTCAAGAGCACCGGCAAGCTGGTGGCCGTGAAGAAGATGGACCTGCGCAAGCAGCAGCGGCGCGAGTTGCTCTTTAACGAGGTGAAACAGAGCGGGGACCCCTGGGGGACCACCCCGGGCTCGCTCAGCACCCGCTTTCGGGTGTCGCGCGTCGTGGGGGGGCTCAATCGCAATCTCCCCTCGGCAGGTGGTGATCATGCGGGACTACCAGCACGAGAACGTGGTGGAGATGTACAACAGCTACCTGGTGGGCGACGAGCTCTGGGTGGTGATGGAGTTTCTGGAGGGCGGTGCCTTGACCGACATCGTCACGCACACCAGGTACGTCCCCGGGGACCCCCCCCCCTCCCTGCCCCACCCCCACTGGCCCGGTACCGGGGTTGTCTGCCACCCCGGCACGCTCGGCTCTCGCCTCCCACCCTCTCCTTTGGCACGTAGGATGAACGAGGAGCAGATCGCGGCCGTCTGCTTGGCCGTCCTGAAGGCCCTCTCCGTCCTCCACGCGCAGGGCGTCATCCACCGCGACATCAAGAGCGACTCCATCCTCCTCACGCACGATGGCAGGGTAAAGCGCCGCGGCAGGGCACGACGGTGGCGGGGACGGAGCCTCCCGGCCAGCCGAAATGCGGCAGCCCTTCTCACTAGCCGCCTTCCCGGGCTTTTTAGGTGAAACTCTCCGATTTTGGGTTTTGTGCCCAAGTGAACAAGGAGGTGCCGCGACGGAAGTCGCTGGTGGGGACCCCGTACTGGATGGCGCCGGAGCTCATCTCCCGCCTGCCCTACGGCCCGGAGGTGAGCCTGCCGCGGATGTGGGAGTGCATGGGGCGGATTTGGGGGGCGTGGGATGGGTTTGGGGGTGTGGGGTGGCCTCACCCCTGAATTAACCCCTGGCTTTACCGTGTGGTCCCCCCCTTACCCCGCAGGTGGATATCTGGTCCCTGGGCGTGATGGTTATCGAGATGGTCGACGGGGAGCCGCCCTATTTTAACGAGCCGCCATTAAAGGCCATGAAAATGATCCGAGACAACCTGCCCCCCAAGCTTAAAAACGTGCACAAGGTAAAGGGGGGCGATGGGGCATCCTGGGGAGGGGAAAACCCTCCGGGGGCTCCCCGAGGTCCCCTGGGACGTGTCCACCACCCCCGGGACGTCGCTGACGGCCGCCCCGCTCCCTCCCCGCAGGTTTCTCCCTCCCTCAAAGGCTTCCTCGACCGCATGCTGGTGCGGGACCCGGTGCAGCGGGCCACCGCCAACGAACTCTTGAAGCACCCCTTCCTGGGCAAAGCGGGGCCCCCCTCCTGCATCGTCCCCCTCATGCGCCAAAACCGCATGCGGTGAGGAGCCGGTGACGCCGGCAGCCGCCCCGGCGCCCTCCTCGCCCTCACCGTTGCCTCTTAACTGGATTTGTGACTGTGCCACTACTGTCGGGGCGCTGGCGGGGGCACGGACCCCCCCACACCGTACTACTGAGCCGGAGAGCCTGCATCGTCCCCCTCATGCGCCAAAACCGCATGCGGTGAGGAGCCGGTGACGCCGGCAGCCGCCCCGGCACCCTCCTCGCCCTCACCGTCGCCTCTTAACTGGATTTGTGACTGTGCCACTACTGTCGGGGCGCTGGCGGGGGCACGGACCCCCCCACACCGTACTACTGAGCCGGAGAGCGGCTGGGGAGGGGGG
>NW_008795330.1:11350-11743 GCF_000699145.1 Aptenodytes forsteri | reverse complement strand
GTGCCCCCCGCCTCAGTTGCATTTGCAGTAGTAGCCCCTGATGACGTCGTTCCAGTCGCCGAAGAGCCCCCGCCGCACCTCCTGCAACCGCGGCCCCGCGCCAGCCGCAAAACGCCGGCTCTTCCCCTTCTTGCCGGCCCGAGACCAGACGGTCAGCTCGCAGCGGGTGCCCACCACCAAGGAGGAGATGCGGGCGGCCCAGTTGCGGGGCATGTAGGTGCCCACCACCAAGGAGGAGATGCGGGCGGCCCAGTTGCGGGGCATGTAGGGGACGTCGGAGCCGGGGTCCACCACCAGGACGTCCCCCCCGCAGCACTGGTCGTAGTAGGGGCTGTTGTCGGCATAGAGCTGGGCGCAGATGCGGGTGCCGTTGGCCGTCCGCAGGCTGGAGGG
>NW_008795330.1:4817-5090 GCF_000699145.1 Aptenodytes forsteri | reverse complement strand
TGGGGCCACGGGGCAGGGGACAGGATCGGGGCAGGGGACAGGATCGGGCCCGGGGGATCAGGATCGGGCCCTGGGCCGGGATCGTGTCCGGGGCAGGGTCAGGATCGGTGCCGTGGGGGGTCCCCACCCGATCCCCTCGGAGCCATGAGATCCCCTGTGATCCCGGGAGATCCCGCGTGATCCCCTCTGATCCCGTTACCTCCTCTCAGGGCTCCATGTCGGTCCCGTCCGGGCGTCGCCGCGGGGCCTGTGGGGACAGGGGACGGGGCAGGA
>NW_008795330.1:4372-4640 GCF_000699145.1 Aptenodytes forsteri | reverse complement strand
CCCACCAGTACCCACCAGTATTCCCCACCAGTACGGACCAGTACCCACCAGTACGGACCTGTACCCACCGGTATGGACCCGAACCCACCAGTACAGACCAGTACCCACCAGTATGGACCCGCACCCACCAGCAGGGACCAGTCCAGCTGCACACAGCCCAGTACCGGCCAGTATGACCCCGTACGGTTCAGCACAGCCCAGTATGGCTCCGTATACCCCAGTATGGCCCAGAACAGCCCAGTATGGCCCCATACATCCCCCGTACGGC
>NW_008795330.1:0-936 GCF_000699145.1 Aptenodytes forsteri | reverse complement strand
CCAGTACGGCCCCCTACACCCCCAGTATGGCCCAGAACAGCCCAGTACAGCCCAGTACAGCTCCATATACCCCAGTAAGTACGGCTCCATACACCCCCAGTATGGCCCAAAGCAGCCCAGTATAGCCCAGTGCAGCCCAGTACGGCTCCACACACCCCAGTATGGCCCAGAACACCCCAGTATGGCCCAGCACAGCCCAGTACAGCTCAGAACAGCCCAGCAAAGTCCAGTACAGCCCAGGCCAGGCCAGTACAGCCCAACACAGCCCAGTACAGCCCAGTATCGCCTGGTAATACCCCATATGGCCCATTACAGTCTAATAAGGCCCAGCATTGCCCAGTATGGCCCAGTACAACCCAGTACAGCCCAGTAGGAGCCAGTACAGGCTGCACAGCCCAGCATGGACCAGTACAAGCCAGTACAGGCCAGTACAAGCCAGTACAGCCCTGTAAAGACCAGTACAACCCAGTATGGGCCAGCACAGCCCAGTACGGCTGAGGATGGCCCGACATGGCCCAGTACAGCCCAGCACAGCCCAGTATGGTCCAGTACAATCCCGTACAGCCCAGTATAAGCCAGTACAGCCCAGGACAGCCCAGCAGAACACAATACGGGACAGTATGGCCCAGCACAGCCCAGTACGGCCCAGCACAGCCCAGTACATCCCAGCATGTATGAGCAGTCCAGTCCAGTATGGCTCAGTACAGCCCAGTACGGGCCAGTAAGGCCCAGCACAGCCCAGCATGGTCCAGCACAACCCAGTACAGCCCAGCATGGCCCAGTACAGACCAACACAGCCCAGTAGAGCCCAGCACAGCCCGGTACAACCCAATGTGGCCCAGAACAGCCCAGCATGGCCCAGTATGGACCAGCACGGGACTGCACAGCCCAGTACAGACCCAGTACAGACCAGTACGGGACAGCACAGCCCAGTAC
>NW_008795329.1:0-368 GCF_000699145.1 Aptenodytes forsteri | reverse complement strand
TATTTCCAGTCCCTGAACAGGGCAGTTGTAGTGAAAGCCCTGTGAGAGTTAACAGCAAAACACACTACTCCTATTATTGCAGTAACTAAAAATGCTGGGGCGGCTCAGCGGGGCTCTGGGAGTCAGGGCGCCCAGTGCCTCTCCCCAGGGGGGGTCTGTCTCTGTCTCCTTCCCCTCCCCAGCTCTCGGGTCACTCCCGGGGCTGCTCCAGCTGGACCCGGCTCTAGCTGACCGGGACACCATTGCACTGGGCGGTTTGGAGCTCCAGCTGGGCCCGGCTCTAGCTGACCGGGACACCATTGCACTGGGCGGTTTGGAGCTTCCCCCACCAACCCTGGACGGCCCCAGCCCTCACCTCAGACGGGCCG
>NW_008795328.1:0-220 GCF_000699145.1 Aptenodytes forsteri | reverse complement strand
GTGTCTCTGTGTCGGGGTGTCAGGGTGGCGCAGGCGGTGTGGGTGTCGGGGTGGTGTGGGTGTCGGGGTGTCGGGGTGTCAGGGCGGCGCAGGCAGTGTGGGTGTCGGGGTGGTGTGGGTGTTGGGGTGTCGGGGTGTCAGGGCGGCACGGGCAGTGTGAATGTCGGGGTGTCGGGGCAGCGTGGGTGTCGGGGTGTCGGGGTGGTGTGGGTGTCGGGGT
>NW_008795327.1:1062482-1071972 GCF_000699145.1 Aptenodytes forsteri | reverse complement strand
AGTCACTCCCCCCTTCTCGTAGGTGGGACATGACAGAAGCCACCACCATTAACAGATGTTCAAAACCAAAGCATCCAGAACACGCAGACAAACTACCATTTTTTTTCAGTGAGGTTTCCAGTCATGCAATACTCAATCCAGAACTTTACAAAACATCACTAAACTTAACGATAGCAGCCTCTTTGCAGGTTTCTTACTCAAAAGCAAAATAAAAAGCCACGTACCCTTGGGGAAACACTTGTCTTTCCATGAGGCTGGTGTCTTCCTATGGCTCTTCCTTGAGGCAGGAGAAAAGACCATGAATTTGGAAGTCCACACAAACTCAGAAGTGCACTTAGTCCTCCAGCAGTCATTATCTATGGGCCAGAAGTCCTTCCACACCCCAGAAATGCCCATTAGTCATCTGGCAGTCGTTTTCCATGGGCCGCAAGTCCTCCACACCTATCTAAGAGTCTGACACTCACCAGAAACGAGTTGAACCACATCGGAAGTTATACTGGCCGATGCAGTAGGCCATATTAGAGCAGAAATGATCATTACAAGACAGAAAATGCAACACTCTGGCATCCCATAACCCTAGCACACTGTAACCCCAGAACCCCATAACCCTAGCACCCAATAACACTAGGTCTCTATAACCCTAGCATATAATCCTAGAAAACTGTTACCCTAGCATTGCACAACCCTAGAATCCCATAACACTAGCACCCTGTAAACCTAGCATCCCGTAACTATAGCACATTGCAGCCCTAAGATATCAAAAAATTGAATACAAAAACTCCCTGGAGATCTCTGCCAGGGCCTTCAGGTGGCCCTGGATCTCAGACATCACAACTTTGAAGTGAGAGTGAGATGGAGCCACCAGGACATCACCAGCATCCATCGTCACACCCTGGAAAAGTGTCTGAGTTAAACGCTCCTGGGGACAATGGCTGAGGCACTCGGAGACTTTGAACCAGCCAGCCATGACCACGGGGCTTCAGCTCATCATTTCTGTGTCAGAGCCACCAGACAGATGACCCTGTCCTCCCTGCGAGACCTCTCAGGGCAGCTGTACCCAGAGCCAGGTGGCTGGATATGGCCTCGGCTCTGTGGGGAGGTGCTTCCCGGGAGCAGGATCTCTCACAGGGGCACTGGGAAA
This sequence comes from Aptenodytes forsteri, assembly GCF_000699145.1. Lineage (NCBI taxonomy): Eukaryota > Metazoa > Chordata > Aves > Sphenisciformes > Spheniscidae > Aptenodytes > Aptenodytes forsteri. The sequence goes on along the minus strand of NW_008795327.1, from coordinate 1,070,831 downwards.
CCCTCCTCAGGCCTGGGTACCCAAGAAACATCCCTGCGCTCCATATCTCACCAAAACCAGAGGCGGAGGAAGGCTCCTCTGGTGGCCTCCAAGAGAACCAGCTCACCTGGGCTGCTCTGTGGCCAGCAGGCACCCTTGCTGTCAGGCAGTGTGGGGATAGGAATTTTAGCGATGGACATTCCTGAGTTTGATTTTAATGAGCAAACACTGTACCACCTGGCATGACAAGGCACATAAGCAGAAAATAACGGAGAAAGGAATGTGCAGCTGGAAGGACAAAAACAAGATAAAGACCATGAAGGCATTTCGCATGATCAGGAAGAGCGGGCCAATCTGCTAGAGCATAGATGCACGTGAACACAAGGCTATAACGTATCTGCAAGCTGCAGGTAGCGCGTGTATACTTCTGCTTGCTATAAAAGATGCTAACAAAAAGCAATAAAGGTCTTTGGTTACTGCCTGCCAGAGTCCGTGCCGTTAACCCCCAGAAGGCAGGTCTCAACACTGCTCTGCAAACGGCTGTCACCTCCCTGTAGGACGCTCTCCAGCAAACAGTACATCTCTGCTTGGTCACCCTGGGGACAAAGATCGAATGGGAGCAATTGAGTTTGCTTTGCCCTCATTCCCAGGGTGCCACAAGAGAGACCTACCACCCCCAAATCAGCTGTGTGACATGGGTCAGGATGGCTGTGGGAAGCAGGCAAGACATTCTGCGGCACCCTGCCCCAGGCCCTGGCAGAAAGCAGAGCTGGAGACAACGGGGGGGAAGCCCAGAAGCCCAGGGCAGCCAGCAGCCAGCGGTGCAGCCTGGCAGGGTGCAGCACCTGCAGAAATGCCCGGCTCCTTGAGCCTCGGCCCCGGGGCTGCAGCACGGGGCCAGCACTAGCTGGGGCTTCACTGGGAAAAACCAGGCAGGGGTGACCCTGACACCCCGCACGCGTACCCAGCCCCGGGATCTGGTAGCCTGGCCCTTTGCCCTTTGTCACCACAGGATCCAGAAAGCAGCGCCACCGGCCCTGGCGTGGTCCTGAGCCATCTCCTGAAGGCTGCCAGACATGGACCAGTCCTGGGACTTGCCTGCCCCTCAACAGGACTAAAAAGAGCAAAAACTGTCCAGAATTAAGCTGTTGTCAAGTTTTTGAAGACAGCGCATTTTTTGAGCTGCCTGGTGGTGCCGTTCCTGGGGAGTGCTCACGAAACAGGGCGGCTGCCTGTACCTGCAGGCAGGCGGTGGAGTGTGCGCAGTGGGAGCGAGCGGTGGTTTGCGCAGCTGTTGAATGCGTTCGGGCTTTGCATGTGCTCAACCTGGTACGCCTGGTTCCTTTTTCCTTGCAGGTGGTATTTACAGTTCAGATAGGTTTTTTTTTAAGCAAAACCATCCAGCAAACAAAGAAACAGCTGGGAGATTCTCCACCCCCCAGGTGAGCTTTTTTCCCTGGTCCTGGCCACCCTGCAAGGCGACACTCATCACCAGTATTAGGGCACAGGACTGGGCCCAGGGCAGGGCTTTTGCAGGCAGCACGTATTTTGAGGCTCCTGGTCATGCAGTTCCTGGGGAGTGCTCAAGAAATGGGGGCAGTTGTCCATAACCGATATTTTTAGTCTGTCTCCGGGTCCCTACTTTTTAGTTGCTTCTTTTCTGCCCTGTAGCCTGTTGCTCTTTTTTTCTTCCTCTTTCTTTCTCTGTCTGGCTCCTTGTCCCTATTTTTTTAAACTCCTCTCTCTCTGCCCTGTCGCCTGTGTCTATTTTTTTCTTTCTCCATCTCTCTCTGTCTCCTTATCCCTGTTTTTAAATTGCTCCCACTCTGCCCTAAAGCCTGTCACTATTTTTGCCTTGCTCTATCCGGCTCCCTGTCTGTATCTTCTAATTCCTCCCTGTCTGTCCTATAGCCTGCTGCTATTTTTTTCTTTCTCCACATCTCTCGCTCCCGCTCCCTGTCCTTCTCTTATCTATCACCACCTCCTGCGTCCTGGCCTTATCCTTCCTCTCTGCCCTGCAGCCTGTCCCCTCTTTCCTGCCTGTATCCCCTGCTCAGATGGCTGCGCCTTTTCTCTCCCCTCCTCCTCCCTGTCCCACCGGGGATAAGGGGCCGGGGCAGCCCCGGGGAGGTGGCCATGGGGCCGGCGGGGCGGCCGGGCCCAGCCGAGGGACGGTGTCCCCGCAGGGTCAGGCAGCAGGAAGGAGCACCCCGCAGCATGCCGGGAGCTGTAGTCCTGGGGCACGGGGCTGCCAGGCGGCCATGTTGGTCTCGGGGGGCGCAGCCTCTGCTCAAGCTGCGGCCTGGCTGAGGTGAGGGCTGGGGCCGCCCGGGGTGGGTGGGGGAAGCTCCAAACTGCCCGGTGCGATGGGGTCCCCGTCAGCTGGAGCTGGGCCCGGCCGGGGCAGCCCCGGGGGTGACCCAAGAGCTGGGGAGGGGAAGGAGACTGAGACAGACACCCCCCCTGGGCACAGGCACTGGGCACCCCGACTCCCAGAGCCCCCCTGAGCTGCCCCAGCCCTGCTGGCCCCCTGCAGCTGCCCCGGACCCAGCATCTCAGTGCAGAGGGCAGGAGCTGCAGTGAGTCCCAGGCCCTTGGGGCCATGTCGCCCCTCTTCTGCATCCCGGTCTCTCCCATCCTATCCCCCCCACTCCCTCTGTGTCATTTTTTAGCTTCCCTGTACCTGTCGTTTTTTCTCTGTTCTTGTGACCTCTTCTCTGTTTCACAAATCCCCCTCCCCATCTGTCCCTAACTTATCCCTGGAGAAGAACCAGAACACCCACTGTACATTTTTCACTCTCGACGTTCTCCAGCACATGCAGATGGCCCAGTGAACAGGATTCAGCTTCAACGTCCATGACAGACCTCACACCTGCTTTTATAAAGCTGAAGTTCATGAGTATCAGTAATGCTGGGTGGGATGGGAAACAGCCACGCTGGAGAAACACCTGTGCTCCAGTCACAACAACATGAACTCCAGTGGGAGGTTGGACCAGAAGACTCCAGAAGTCCTTTACAACCAACATTTCCACAGCTCTGGGCTCTTGCAATGCCAAAGGGAAAATTGCTCCTGGGGGATTTCAGATGCAGTTTTTCCTTCTACCTTCCACGTGCCACATAAAAGCACAAACTGGCATCCATCTTTGATGCAAGCTTTAAGCAGTAGCCTGTCTTTGGCAAAGAAAGCTGGCGAGAGAAGCACCAGGATGTATGCAAAGAGAAAACCCGACAGACATTTCCTCTGCTGATCTAAAAAATTTAAGGGAAAAAAGGACTCGGAAACCAGAGCGGCCTTTTCCATCACCATGATTTAAGCCAACTTCTCAGCCTGGATTGCTCTGGGGAGGCACCTGGCAAGTATCCTGTGAAAGCAGAGCAAGCAGCTTTTATTTTAACACCATTGAAGTAATCCCTAGTAAGGCCTCTTTCTGAACACTGCTTCAGGGTTCAGTAGGCTCATGTAGACCAGATTAAATGCTCAGAGCTACCAATACAGAACAGGGGAATGAAGAGGCTATTATATAAAATAATATTTGTACAAGGGAAAAAACACACATACAAGATCTAATGGAGTAAAAATTCAGCCTTTTCATGTTTATCACAACTGTGATGTTTCCTTCAGAAAAAGATGGGAACGAGGAGAAGAAACCTACCTAGGCTGAAGGTAGAGCAGGACTAGTTAACGAATGACCAGAGGTTACTTGGTCCAGAGAGGACAGGAAAGAAATCCCAGGATTAGGATGAATTTTACTTCTGATGAAACAGCATCAACAGCCTGGCAGCGTGAAGGCTACAGAAGACTACTGAGAAGACTACAGTCCCAGGCTTTTTGTGGGACCATTATCCTGCAAGGGGCTTTGCCTTGGCAAAGCAACGGCAAACCAAACATTGCCATTTGAGCATTCGAACCACAATGTCATGATCCCATGGGGCTCTATTCTGAGCCAGAAAGACTTAGTTGAAATAATGAGTCCACCTGAACAGTATCTCCAGGTGATAGAGCTCCATGGTCTGAGCACAGCACTATGCTATAAGCTTTACTGACTGAACCTCTGCTTTTCTACACAAATGCTAGTGATCTCCATAGAGAGAAAGCATGTTTAGCTAGTTCTTCTCCAAAGCCCTTACACTGGTTAAACCCAAATGAACAGGAGGGCCCTTCTGCAGATAGCCACAGGAGGTAGAAAGGCAATCGTTTGTTAAATCCATCTGGAGAATCATTCCAGCAGAAAACAGAATCCTTACCGGAGTGTTGGCAGAACTCCCCACATCTCCAGGCCAGGGGGATGTCAGCAACATATCCGCACCTTTGACGTTTGGGGTCCACCACAAAGATGGTTTCCATTCTGTCACATCCTCTGAGCTTAAACTGCCGGCAGGAGCTGGCTCATCTTGGGACTCGGTACCGCTCAGGCACGCGACCTGCCAGTCCAGAAGTACCCCTGCAAAGACCCTGACAGCCTGCATTAATACACAGGCACGCATTTGAGAGGTAAACACTGCCAAGTAATCTCTTACTTGCATCAGATACAGAGGTGCAAATTGAGCCTTACTTCTACTGAAACTTTCCTTACAGACTCATTTTCTGTGTTCATAAACTGTAGTAAAGACCTGTTTTAGCGCAATGGCTCAAACCCTGCCTACGGTGAAGAAGCTGTTTAGACAAGCCACAGTTTTATTTCCTCACTGCTATCTTGCCTCCCAGAAATTAATCAATATCAAAAGCTCCGTGTGAAGACTGCATAAAAAAGCCAATTGCAAGTGCCTTTACTTGTTACTATTTTTATCGGGCATTGTGCAGTCCGGTTTCATTCGAGAACGTTAGGACAAGTTCAGTTCACATCTACAAGGAACCACAGCAGGTCCCATGCGTCCCTCCAGACCCCAACACCACACCTTTGCAGCATCCCTAGGGGCAGTAAGTGCAGAACAAGAAACCTTCCTTCAAAATAAGGCCCACAGCCTGCAGTTTCAACAAGATGCATGGAACACCAGCTGAGAATAACCTCTGCTTTAATTACACATAGCTCTGCCGTCTACATAAGGAGATCAGCTCCTAAATGATCCCTAGCCCTACAGACACAGATCTTCCCTAGGGCAATGCTAAGGAAATACCAGAGCACAGGGACACCTGGTCATTCAGTTTAAGCTGATGGGGAGAAGGACAGAGGACCAGAAACAGAAAAATAAGATGAGGGAGAAGACTGAGGAGCAGAAAGAGGAAGAAAGGTGCAGGGAAAAGGCTAGAGAGATGGAGAAATCAAGAAAAATAGGGGTGAGGAGCCCTGCAAAGAGATGGAGGAAGAAAAGTAGGGCCGGGCACCAGGACAAAGGGGGAGACAAGGAGAGGAAGAAGGAAGGAGAAGAGAAAGGCAGGGACAGGGAGTGGGACATAGAGATGGAGAGAGGAATGCATTTACAGATGTGCAGGAGGGCCTCTGAATGTAGTGCTTGAAAGCAGTTCGAATGAGGGTTATTAACAGTGGAAGAAGCTGAAATAATTAAATATCATTTTTGTGTAGTGTCCTAGCTCCCTCATATTTAGTGTTCTATACACAACTGTGCCTGTTTAACATTTTAGGAAAAAACTGTGGATGTTAGAGGGAGATTCTGTCATGGGGAGTCAGTGAGAACATGTGTACCACATCTTTTTAGGAAATGGGTTTGGTGAGTGTAGGAATTAAAACAATAGTAGGGTCCAGGAAATGCTACCTGTTGCTCTCGGAAACAGGAAGGACTGCATAAGTCCCTATTGCTGCACTCTAACTCATAGGATTTAGTAAGAGCAAGAGTTCACTGAAGGATCCCCATTGACTGCACTGGACTTTAGATGGAGTCCATGGGGCTGTAAGTGGAAGCTTCCTGTAGCCACACATCTCAGAAAGTTTGCAGGCTTTGGAACCTGCCACACCACAAAATGTCTGTCTGCAACTATGGAAATACCCACAGCAAAATTGCACTTTGGCACGTCACAAAGGTCAAAGTCTTTTGTAGGAGGTGATGCAACTTAACATTCCATTTGTGGAATGTTTAGAGGATCAAACTGCATCTATTTTTATAATGTCTTACTGTACTGGCTTAGTACCACGAAATTTATGTGAGGCCCTGGAGTGGAGGAAAGATTTCTCTCTTCAGAAACAGAGGAAGCATAAGTTGACTGCGGAACCATTATTGACAAAGCCCTCGTGTTTCAAAAGGCCATCCTCCACCTAAATCCTTGTTGCATTTCTTGGAAAGCTGTTGCAAAGATCTTGAGATCATGTTAAAAAGTTCAAGACTCGAAGTGGTGGATTTACTTGTCTCATCTTTAAACTGTTCTGCATGCGAACAACTTCAAGCTTTTCTCCAAAACTACTACTTGACATGTTTGCAAAATAAAATGTAACCCCACTATGCCCCAGCTCTTGACATCAAGGAATACCTCCCAAATACTTCAAGAGTCATTGTAGAACTGGGAGGTAACAATGCTAATCTAATTCTTTTTCCCATCTCTATACCAATAAAAAGCCCCGATGCAGTGGAAATCCTGGAAGTCTAGACAAAGGAAGGGCTGTATAAGGACTCATGCTTTTGTTGGCCATGCTCCTGATTTGTCTAGCATGGTCTAGTAATGTTGTTATGGGCAGCTTGAATGTGGTTTTAAATAACAGGGTCTTTCTCTGTGATAAAAGATTAAAATATAAAGATGCATTAAAATAATTTTGAAATATTTACTAAATTGTGAAATAGACGTAAACTATTTTTTGTCAGGGTTCAGGATGATCACTAACCCATTGTTCTGGGTCACTTAATAGGAAGAATAGCGTTGGTTCACTCTGGAGCTGGTGCATGTTAAAGCGTGAATGCCTACACAGACTAGACGGAAGACACTTGTAAGTAAAAAATGGCATTTAAACCACATACAGTAGGTCTTGTGTTTTCCTCTTAAAAGTTGCACATTATCCTATGAAACTCAAACTATTTTATCCAGGGAAAAGAATAGTAGTTCTAAGAGCAAGCCTGGAAAGAGCTTCTAGGAGCCAAAGCTTGAGTACAGATCAAGCTCTTTGCAGAAATACGAAAGGGAAAGTAACATTCTTTGATCTGGTCCTAAGAGTGTTTAAGCATAAGTAGAATTCAGCTCTTCTGTGTCATGCCTTTGAACGCGACTCTGAAATTGCTGAACTGGAATACAGTTTCTTTATGCTGTGGGTTTTTAGGCTGCTAAATCCCTATTTTCAAGAGGATTAGAACTTGCATATGTTCTATAGAATCATAGAATCATAGAATAGTTTGGGTTGGAAGGGACCTCTAAAGGCCATCTAGTCCAACCCCCCTGCAATGAGCAGGGACATCAACTAGATCAGGTTGCTCAGAGCCCCATCCAACCTGACCTGGAATGTTTCCAGGGATGGGGCATCCACCACCTCTCTGGGCAACCTGTTCCAGTGTTTCACTACCCTCATTGTAAAAAATTTCTTCCTTAGATCTAGTCTGAATCTCCCTTCTTTTAGTTTAAAACCATTACCCCTTGTCCTATCACTACAGGCCCTATTAAAAAGTCTGTCTCCATCTTTCTTATAAGCCCCCTTTAAGTATTGAAAGGCCACAATAAGGTCTCCCTGGAGCCTTCTCTTCTCCAGGCTAAACAACCCCAACTCTCTCAGCCTGTCCTCATAGGAGAGGTATTCCAGCCCTCTGATCATTTTTGTGGCCCTCTTCTGGACCCGCTCCAACAGGTCCATGTCTTTCCTATGCTGAGAACTCCAGAGCTGAACACAGTGCTCCAGGTGGAGTCTCACCATAACAGAGTAGAGGGGCAGAATCACCTCCTTCAACCTGCTGGCCACACTTCTTTTTATGCAGCCCAGGATACAATTGGCCTTCTAGGCTGCAAGCACACGTTGCTGGCTCATGTCCAGCTTTTCATCCACCCCAAGTCCTTAGTCCTTCTCGGCAGGGCTGCTCTCAATCCCTTCATCCCCCAGCCTGTATTGATACCGGGGGTTGCCCCGACCCAGGCGCAGGACGTAAACTTTTAAGCAGTTTGCTTACTATCCGCACACTGAGGTAATGCTGAGTAATCTAAGCAATTCTGTTGGGTTTGTGGTTTTGAGTGACATGGTTTTTTCTCCATGTGACAGCTGGATGACTTAGTCTATTAATAGAGGAAGCTGTCACAGAGGAATTACATACATAGATTTCATTTAACTTTTTGAAGTACAAGCTATATAGGTGCAATTCATCTTTTCAGCTCTTCAGGTATTAAACTGTGTGGCGGAAGGGGCTTGACTTCTTTGTCTTGACTCCGTTTTCTACAGAAACTTTTTATGCTCAGCAGCTACATGAAGAATTATCAGAAGCCCCTAAGAAATTCTTCCAACATTGTCC
>NW_008795327.1:1059826-1062284 GCF_000699145.1 Aptenodytes forsteri | reverse complement strand
CATCAGGTCCCATAGACTTATGTATGTTCAGGTTCCTCAGGTGGTCATGAACCTGATCTTCTCTTACAATGGGAGGGACTTTGCTCCTCCAGTCCCTGTCTTGTGGTCCATCTGCTCTAGAGGTGTGGGAAGAGAGGTTGCCAGTGAAGACTGATGCAAAAAAAAGTTGTTGAGTATCTCGGTCTTCTCCATGTCCGTTGTTACCAGTTTGCCAGTCTTGCTCATCGAGGGTGGGGGGGTGCATGTACGCTTTCTTTGACCTGCCTTTTCTGGCTGACATACCTGTAGAAGCCCTTCTTATTATTCTTTGTGTCCCTTGCCAAGTTCAGCTCCAGCTGCGCTTTGGCCTTCCTGACCCCATCCCTACACAAACGGGCAGCGTCCCTATACTCTTCCCAGGATACCTGTCCCTGCTTCCACTGCCTGTGCATTTCCTTCTTGCCCTTTAGTTTGACCAACAGGTCTTGACTCATCCATGCCGGTCTCTTGCCTTCCTTTCCCCATTTCTTACACGTGGGGACAGAGAGCTCTTGCGCTCTGTGGAAAGCATCCTTAAAGATGTGCCAGCTCTATTCTGCTCCCTTGTCCCTGAGGGCAGTTTCCCAGGGGGTCCTAAGGAGCTGACTAACCCCTTGAACAGCCGGAATTTTGCTTTCCTAAAATTCAGGGACCTGACTTTACCCTTCGCCTGTCCCATATCTCTCAGGACAGCGAACTCCACCAGTGCAGTGATCACTGCAGCCCAGGCTGCCTCCAATCCTGATGTCACCGATTAGCTCACTTGGCTGGTGACCAACAGGTCCAGTAACGCATCCCCTCTGGTAGGACTGTCTATTATCTGGCCTAAGATGTTATCCTCAGTGCACTCCAGGAGTCTCCTGGATTGCCTACAGCTCGCTGTGCTACTTTTCCAGCAGATGTCAGGGTGGTTGAAGTCCCCCAACAGGATGAGAGCCTGCGAGCGCGATGCCTCCTGTAGCTGAAGTAATAGGTCAATAGGCTCCCCTTGATGGGGTGGCCTGTAGTAAACACTGACCACAAGGTTCTAGGTTGGTAACTGTGGTTTTCAGGTAGGTTATCCTTCTTCAAGTTTTGATTGCATGGCTGCTGAATGTGCTCAATTTTTTTTTTCAATACTAAATATGTTGTTGCATTTATTACAAACAAAACTCTCCTTGCACCTTTCTCAACAATGCTCTCCTCCTGGGTAGGAAGCACAAATTGAATATTGTGTGTACACACACCCTCCAGTGGATGTTTTGCTACAGCACAGGGTTTGTGCTTTTCTATAAAGGACAGTTTTGTGTTTCTATCCACATTGCTGTTCTCTCTGGTAAGTTTCCAACCATTACTGTGTCTTGTTTTCTCAGTCTTACTCTGTCCAGTTACCAGGATGCTACCAGCCAGTAATATTCAGGCCCTTCAGGGCTGTGGTGAGTGGCCTGGCAGACACACGTGGCTCCATAAAGGAACAAATCCTTTTTTGTGTGAGCAAGGGTAGAAACTGGCAGTACACATCACCCAACCTCAGTGCAGCGTTCCAGTTAATGAAACCTCTCCCAGACAGACTGCAATAACTGACAGAAAAAGCTTTATCTTCCCTTTCACAAGAACCTTTAAACTTCCCTTTTGAATAAAAGCTTATCTGCTAATCGGTTTGACCCCTGATTCACCTGTTCAATAAATGAGTTCATCACTTTACCTTTTAGCCATCAGACTGGGCAGTGGTAATTCTCACTGGGAGTCTGAATGAGGTTCTGTTTTTTATTCCTGGGCAACACACTATTACATTTATTGCAAAACCCCTACAGTACCATTAATAAAGAGATTTTTAATCCTCATAAATCAAACAGGGTCTTAATTTGATATTTAAGGGCAATTCAAGGAAGATAGTAATAAAAAAAGAAAAACAGCTGTGCTTGAGAAATTGTATGATCTCTGGAAGCAAGGTCCGGCTTCGCAGGAATATTACAAAGCTGTGGTTCATATATGCAGGGAGAAGACACGAAAGGCCAAAGCTCAATTACAGTTGAAACTGGCCAGTGTTGTTTCAGATAACAAGAAGGGCTTTTTTAAGTATAATAGCAAGAGGAGGTCTAAAGAAAACATTGGACTGATACTTGTTGAAGATGGTCATCTGACTAATAGGGATGAGGAAAAAGCAGAGGCGTTCAATGCTTTTTTTGCCTCAGTCTTTAGTAATACAGATAGCCCTTGGGCTGCCCGGTCCTGAGTCGGAGGACCATGAGTGTGGGAACAGTGACTTTCCATTTGTGGAGACTGAAATTGTAAGGGACCAGCTGTATCAGTTCACAAGTCCATGGGGCCTGACAGGATTCATCTCAGAGTATTGAAGGAGCTGGTGGATGTTATGGCAGGAGCCCTCTCTATCATTTACCAAAGGTCTTGGGAGTCTGGGGAGGTCCCTGCTGACTGGAAGCTAGCCAATGTTATTCCA
>NW_008795327.1:1046914-1058533 GCF_000699145.1 Aptenodytes forsteri | reverse complement strand
AATTCTATTCTATTCTATTCTATTCTATTCTATTCAATTCATTTAAAGACATTCAGAAAGGATGATAATTATCTATTCTATTCTATTCTATTCTATTCAATTCATTTAAAGACATTCAGAAAGGATTGATAATTATCCTGGCATTATAGTAGCTTGATTTCTGCCGGCTTTGCATCTCTCTACATTATTTTTGCATCAATCACTTTTGAGGTATTATTTCTAGGTTAATTTTTTACAAGATTTTGTAGTCTCATACTTGATGACAAGTCTTTGCAAGTTGAAATTGAGTTGCAGTTTCCAAGGGGAGGCTTGTTAGAAAATAGTTTATGTGGTACTATCTTAACTAGAGTATTCACTTCATCTGCATCTTGCAGGAAACTATGGAGTCTGACATGCACAAAGCTCACTCTTACCAATTCACAAGAATGATGTGTGACAGAATTAACACTTTGGTGATGGTTCTTCTCAGAAGAAGAGAGGATTTATGCTAACTATGATGGCAGATCAACAAAGGCAGTAAACCGGCAAGAGCAGACCTTGGATACAATGCAAGGTCAGTGTCTTGCAATGCTGGATTGTGGCAGTTGGATAAAAAGAGGGAGTGGGTGTGTATGCATGTGTGTGAAGGTGTCCTCACCCGTTGTGTTAAATAGCAAATAAAAGTATTCATTAACATAGCTGTAAGTCCAGCAACCAAAACAGTAAGAGCTGATGCTAATGGCCGAGATGCCATGCTCTTTAATGCATGGCATAAACTCAGAGTGCTGTGTAAGAAAGTACAATTGCTAATGAAACAGCAGCGACTTTCCAGATCCTAATGTCACTTATATTCTTTTTGGTGTCTTTCCATTATCTCAACTGCTGCCAAAGTTGATGTAAGAAGAGCAAATTTCCCATAAACAAACATGATTATCCAGGAATTTGGAGGCAACTGGGCATGCAAAAGATGCCTCCTACCTCTTCCATACTTGTGTCTTATTTGCTTTCTGTGCTTTGGGTATGAGACGATTCATGCCCCAAGTTCTCCAAGCACATACTCATCCCCAAAGCAGGTGGAAGGCTGGACAAGTGACCCTTCCTAGTCTTGTAGCTAGGAATATATGGGCACAAGCAAGTGTAGGGAAGGTGCGGCCCCCGGTAGACTTCCACTGGGATGTTTAGGCTGTTACAAGAGCCCTCAACACTGTATGGGTTGTGTTCCATGAGGCAGGCAAAGTTGACATCTGCTGCCAGCATGGGCCAGCCGTACCAGCAGCAGCACACCCTTGTACTTGCTCTCTGGGACTGTCAGTCAGGCTGGAAAGTACAGCAATCCAATATTTGCTTTGTATTGAAGGGCCAAAGGAAGGGAATGTGGGACTTGTCTTCCTATTAGGGGAGCTCACTGAAGCTGTGTCTGCAGCGCTGACAGTGCTTGTGGAGCTTGCCACAGCGCTGAGGGATCACTTACCTGCAGGGTGGCTGTTGCACAGTGTTGAAGGAGCTACTTTTTGTGCCATTCCCTATACAGCTCTGGCATGTTCCAGCACTTTTTGGTTGCTGAAGGAGCTGATCCTGGTCATTCCTACAGCCCCTCTCTTGCCAAATAAAAATTCAGGTAAGAGAAGAGCCTTGGGATCCTTCCAGGGGTGAGCACTGTTGTCTTTACAAGCCAGTTACCAAGGGTGAGGTTTTTCAGATCACTTTGAGATGATTTCCCCTATGAGTTTTAAATTTGAAACGCATCTCGATCTTCTCAGATCAATCTGAAAAGAATAAGCCTGAGTGCCCGAGGGTTTGTGTGGCAGCAGCAGGGCTTGTGTGGCCCCTGGAGTGCCACACTCTGCGGCAGCACAGCTTGGTGGAGGGGCACTCTGCTGCAGTCTCTCGGGGCACTGGGGGAAGAGCACGCCTGTGTCTCATCTTCCTTGAACGCTGGGATGAAGATTCAACTGCATTTTAAGAGGTCTTGAGAATCTTAGGAGAGAATTGGAGTAGGGATACTGAATTACTGTTATCTTTACTTAGAGACAATAACGAACACAGCTGTTTTAACGTGGCTGAAGCAAAAAGGGAACTTAGGCAAGTTTCCAATATCCTCTCAAGTCACCCTGCTCCAATGCTGCTGGAAGTATAATTTCCACCCATCCTTGTCGCTGTAGCTATGTGTAACAGCACAAGGAGACGATGTTGTGAGAGAGAGGGTAGAAACTGCATCACTTCCACAGCCTGGAGTCAGACCTGCTTGTTCGTGTGCCAGGCTAAAGGACGCAGGGAAATGCCAGCAGCCAGTCTGACGTAGAGCACACAAGACGGAGGCGTATTGAAAGATGTGTTGCTACCAGTATATTCACTGGAGCATGTAAGGAAACAGAAAAAGGACTTTTCCAAGGATATTGCAAGAATATAGAAGGATTACACAAACATGCAATATAAACATCTTGTTACCGTATTTACCCAGATACCCAATAATATCCAAAGTGTTACCTTGTAAATTGTGTTTGTTTACACTCGCATACGGAAGTTGCAGCAGAGGCTTGCAGCATTACTGTATGTACTGGAGGAGGATATTAAGTTTCCTATATCATTGGGAAAGAAGCCAGAATCGCTTCCCTCCCTCGTCCCCTCTGCAGAGTTCCTACAGATTTGAGCCCTCTGTACTGCTAACATTGAACAAAATGGTTGTATTGGAAGGAGGGGGGTTGTGTTCTAACTTTAGCAGAAAAACTGTTTTGCCATCAGACTACTCCACAAAGCAGAGCCAGGCAGCTGAAGAGAAGTGGAAAACAGAAAAGCTACAGCAAAAGACTGCTGTGAGAAAGAGCTTAACAGCAAGGGATGAGGAAAGTCAAACAGCCTGAGAACCATAATGTAAAATGAGTGTGGGGGTCCAGCAGCATTGGAACGAGAAGCAGATATGGACAGAGAGGGTGGGTGGAATTAAAGATCAGGTGGAGAGTCTACCTGGAAGGACAAGCTTGTCCCCCTTGGTTGTTTCCCTCTTCGCTGAGGGTGGATGAAGGCTTAGGATGACATTCTGTCTGTTGGTTAAAAGAAGCTACAGTTCTTGTTTCCTGGCTGGGGCTTATCTTTAAAATAGGAATTAGTTGGCTAAAATAGAGTGAGCGGGTCTAGTACAAAGGACCGATGACAGCAGTATTTGTCCTTTTAGCATGTCAGAGGATATTTTAGCTGTATCGGCAACTTCTAGTAGGCTATCTTTGGTAAGGAGGTGGCTGGCCAGGTGGCCATCTGACACTAGAAGGCAACTGCCTGTCTTTAAGAGTCCCTATGTTCCTGTAAGAGAGCTGCAAAGGACTGAAGATTTTACTTTTTATACGCCTACCTGAAACCACCTGAGAATGTCGGTGTGATGAAATCACTGATGACATTATTCAGATACAAAGGAACTTTTTTTTTTAATTAATAAAAGAAACAATGAATAACAATCTTCTAGCACACACATGGTAATTAGTTTGCAAAACTGGTGCAATAAGTGCAAGAAGCTGACAGAGTCTGTCTATTCAGTTAAAGAATCTCAACATTTTGATGCCAGCTGAGTGTGATGAGACAGGCTCTTCCATGTGTGCAAAGGTGGACCTGATAGATCAGCAGGCAGAGCGAGGCTGGAGACGAATTCCCTTGCTGTGAGTGCCCTCAGTCTTTAAGTAGCAAGGATTTCAAACGACATGGGATTTATGAGATCAAACGTATGCTTTGAGTTACGCTTGGCAATGAACTGGTAGCCAGTGCATTTGAAGACCATGCTTTCCTCTTGGCAAAGGGCCGTGCAAGGCAAATGAATGCTGACATAGCACATCCTAAAACAATGAATAATAGCTGTACTAACTGCATTCCCATACTGAGGGGGGAACACAGCACAGGAATGCAATCCCATCAGTTGTGCCCCACCATTTAAGAAGGACGTTCAGGTCCTCGAATGCGTGCAGAGGAGGGCAACAAAGCTGGTGAAGGGCTGGAAGGCATGTCCTCTGAGGAGCGGCTGAGGACTCTGGGTTTGTCTCGTTTGGAGAGGAGGAGGCTGAGGGGCGACCTCATCACTCTCCACAGCTTCCTGAGGAGGGGACATGGAGAGGGAAGTGCTGATCTCTTCTCCCCGGGATCCAGCAACAGGATGCCTGGGAATGGTTCAAAGCTGCAGGAGGTTCAGACTTGACAGTAGGAATCATTTCTTTACCAAGAGGGTGTTCAAACCCTGGAACAGGCTTCCTGGAGAGGTGGTTGATGCCTCAAGCCTGTCAGTGTTGAAGAGGCATTTGGACAATGCTTCTCAACAGTCTCCAACGGAGGCTGAAACTGCTTGACTAAGTGGTAATGTAAGGCAAAATGCCACTAGAAGGCATTAATGCTGCAGAGGAAAGCACTGGGGAAGGGGATGGCAAAAAGCAGGGCTGCTTGCACAAGCTTAGCTTGGCTCCCGCACGGGAGCACAACTGCAGTCTAAAACCCAGCCTGCCCTGTAAGAACCGGCACGTACGTGGCAGCAAAAGAAATGAAATAGAAAATAAGGAGTAACAGAAAATTTCAGAAGGGCATTTTTATTCTTCTTTTCAGTTCAAGTGGAAGTAATGTTCAGTAAATAAGGTCTTTCACCATACATTGAACAACAAAGATTAAAACTGTTAAAGAGATACTTGTTCCATAGACATTGTCCATTCTATGTACTGGATAAAATGGAGCCCTGTGCTAAAAAGTGCGTGTGCAATAATGTAATTCAAGGTTGTATCCTTCATAGCAAAAAAGGGCCAAATTTAGATGACACAAGCAACCTTTATTTCTGGTATTTTCGAAGTTTCGAATGTTTGACTTTGTAAACATAAGGTTCTTTTCTGTCTTACATGCAGTTTTTAATGGGTGAATTCCTGGAGTTACAAAATAGCAAAGTGTCTCTTTGCCCTCTCCCTTCTCAAATCCCATCATCTGAGTATTGATGTCATCGACAAGCACCATTAGAAAATTTATCACTTCAGCTAGTCCTTTACAGTAGTCATAGAATAGCATTCCCCATTTCTCTACCTGGTCAAATGGTATTTAGCTACAGGGGAAAATGGTTGGAAAGCTGCCATTCCTTCCTTGTCCTCAGCTGCTTTACATATTTTCCATTCCCGTCGCCTGCTTTAGGAAGGAAGCGAAGTTCCAAAGGAACTGTTACACATCACTGAACACAACCTTCTGGGGTGGGAGGGGAGGGGGGGGGTTATGTTTGTTTGGGGTTTTTTAACCTGTTTCTCTTCTCCCCTTAAGAAAGTTACTGAATATTGGTATAGAAGGGCATGTTGGTAGTGGCTGAGAAGGCAAAGGAACCAGGCCTGGTAACCAAAAAGGTCCGGGAGTTCTGGGCAGGAGAAGGCCTGGAAACAGGCGAGGATCAAGGTCATTTCTTTTTCACACAGGATGCGCTGCTGCTTTTTCAAAAGGTCTTTCCTTGAAGTGAAATGAGCCACTTGGAAGCACTCCATAAATTCTTGGTTGCACTGGGTGGGAGCCTGGCACAGGGACCGTGTTTTTCATGTCCTGCCTTAGCTTAAGCACTAATTTACAGAGTTCTTGCAGTGCTGAGTCATGTGTTACCATCTCAGGATGGCTTGGTTTAGAGCT
Source organism: Aptenodytes forsteri (assembly GCF_000699145.1). NCBI lineage: Eukaryota > Metazoa > Chordata > Aves > Sphenisciformes > Spheniscidae > Aptenodytes > Aptenodytes forsteri. Next base: position 1,052,935 of record NW_008795327.1, on the reverse strand, counting down.
GACCTCCTCAGACCTGCAGTCATGACAAAAGCTTCTTGCATTTGAGCTGTCTGGTTCTAGTATTTCTATGCATTTGGCATTGTTCCAATGAGCTTGGTGGACCCTGTGGAGCTGGTGAAACAGCCACAGGACATCACCAAAAATCTGTACCGAAAATCGCGGAAGGAGGCTCAGAAGACCAAAGCACCCCTGTGTGCAGAGGTACCACTGCCTTCTCCCCCATGTGTGCACTCTGGCTTCACTCCCTGTGTTCAGGGAGCTTAGAACAGTGTTTGGCTTTAACCTTGGACTATTGCTGGGTTCAGGTTTCTCTGTCAACAATTTGCATCAATCAAACTGTGTAGATGTGACGCATGGGATTTTATGTTGCAGTTTGCCCTCTTCTTCCTGCAGGTCTGCATGGTGATGCTGTAGTTAGATCTGCTTGCTTGCCAGGACTGTTACCCATGGGCACCTCAGCATGCAAGGTCTTGTTCTTTCTGAGCTTGTAGACTACAACTCAGTCCTTTGCAGTTGGCCCCTGCCTTTCTCCCCTAGCCTGCTGGTTACTCAGGTGTTACTTTATTTGATGTTGCATTTCCACTGTATCCCTTAATGCTGGGAACTGTTTTTTTCTCAAGTGTCCTAAGTTACCACCTTCGTGCTCCTTTAAATATCGATTGCTTGCCACCTGGGGGCAGAAGTGCTCCTTCCTGGGGCCTGAATGCTGAGCTGTTGGTGTCAGCAGCTTTGAAATCCCCAACTTTGTCATTTGCTCATCAGACAAGTTCATCTGTGTAAGGCCCAAATTGTCTTCCTGTGCAGAGCACGTTTTGCCCTCTACGCACTGTGGGATACTATGCTCATGCCGACATTTGAATAGCTGTGCTTGTGGAGAAACCAAACTGTGAAAGCATTGCGTGCGTGTGTGTGAGGAAATACTGAGCCTGAGTTTAGAGTTGAGGTAGGCTTTGCTGGACCAATGTGTCAAGTAGGAAGTGCAACACACTGCTCTTCAGTCTTTCTCCCTAGAGCATGCACACAGAGCGAAGGGCTGGCTCCTTCCAGCTGACAGCATGGGTGGGCACAAGGATGACAGACACCTCCTGATCCCTTTACCTGGAACAACCTCCCTGCCCCCAGCTGAGACTTGCCATGTTTTTCAAGCCCTGGCAGCAAGGCTTTTAACAGAGTGATCAGTCAATAACTGGATGGGAGCAAAACTCCTTCTACCTTTGAGCTGAACTATACAGTGGAGGACAGGCACAAGAGCTTGCTGAGTTTACTGGGAAAAACGCTTCCACTGTACGTGCCAGTTCTTACAGGGCAGGCTGGGTTTAGACTGCAGCTTTTAACAGAGTGATCAGTCAATAACTGGATGGGAGCAAAACTCCTTCTACCTTTGAGCTGAACTATACAGTGGAGGACAGGCACAAGAGCTTGCTGAGTTTACTGGGAAAAACGCTTCCACTGTACGTGCCAGTTCTTACAGGGCAGGCTGGGTTTTAGACTGCAGTTGTGCTCCCGTGCGGGAGCCAAGCTAAGCTTGTGCAAGCAGCCCTGCTTTTTGCCATCCCCTTCCCCAGTGCTTTCCTCTGCAGCATTAATGCCTTCTAGTGGCATTTTGCCTTACATTACCACTTAGTCAAGCAGTTTCAGCCTCCATTGGAGACTGTTGAGAGGTTAACATCTCTACAAAGCAAAGCCATCATTTTGGCACTGGCCGTGAAGTGAAAAGAGATTTGGATAATCCATAAAATCAAGCAATCCTGAATTTCCATGCGCAATATCCATCTCTCTCCCTTTAGTTCCCACAGCCATAGCCCTCCCTCCCTGTCCTCCAGTTCCCACAGTCAAACCACTCACTCTCCCCAGAGCCTTGGGCCATATCCCTCCCTCTGTCCCAAGTCCTGGGTCATGTCCCTCCCTGTCCCCAGTTCCCAGAACCATATCCCATCCTCCACCCCCAGTTCCCACAGCCATTGGTTGACGAGTCCAGACAGATCAGAGGTGGGATGTAGGTGGGCTGTGATGATTGGTTAACTAGTCCAGATGGAGCAGAGGTGGGGTGGGATGGTTGGTCCATGAGCTCTGATAGCCCTTCTGGGACTCAGCAATAAAACATGGCAGTTGAGTCAGGGAATGTGGACCTTCCCAAGCCTGTTGGCTGGTCCGAGTCACTCATCCAAAGAAGCCATGTCCTGCTTCCTGCCAGCCTGATAACCATGGTTATCTAAGTTTTTGCACACCCTGATATTAATCTTAGCCCAGTATTAGTGAATGACTGGATTTACTGTAATTTCAACCCAGGTAATTGCTGCTGATTTGCATTTTTTATGTAGTTCTGGGATCAGTTCTTCATCTCTCAAGCTTTTGCTCTGGTGTCTGTTACTGTATCCCAAACCTGTAACTTGGCCAGGCCACCTCAAGCGTCTATAGGAGATGACCGTTTGTAGGCACTGAAGTCTTATTTGAACAGTTTACTGAGGTCCTCAAAATCTCAGGAGTGTCTGTAGGCAGGAACACTCACCCCCAAGCTCATAGCCTGGTGTTCATCTTGTACCCGTGGAGGTAGGTCTGAAACGCTCTGTGCATGTTGCCATGGGGCTGTCTGGTAGTTAGCCCCATGCCAGGCTCACAGCTGCTTGGCACAGGGTTTGAGAAATGCCCCCTGAGACGGGACGTTGTGCCTCCCTGCGTGAGTGAAGGGAAGGACTGGCGCAGGTCAGAGGGGTGTGCAGGAGCTGACCCTGTTTCCCTTCTCTGGCAGGTGGGGTGGCCAGGGAGCATGGAGGAGAGTGTGAGGAGATGTGTTTTGGATACCGTCAGGCCTGTGGATGAAGAACTGGTAGAGCAGCAGTCCAGGCAGTAAGAAGAATGGCTTCCCAGGTGCTTGCATGTCTCAGCCTACATCTTCCCAGCCTCTGTCCAGAGTTGGGCAAAGGAAGCACTGAGCTGTCTCTGGTCTTTGTCGAGAACCCGGTGATGGCATGTAGCTGCGCTGGTCCAGCTGCAACTGTCAGTTGTCTGGCTGAGTGCAGCTAGAGCTGGACCATGCTGCTGTCTCCTCTGGCTCCTGAGGAGAGGCTCTGCAGGGCTGTCCTGTGCCCTTGGAGTAAGTCACTGCAGTGTGGTAGAGAAAGCTGACCCAGAATCAGGCTCTGTTCCCAGGGTCCTTGGTGCTTTCCCCTGGAAGGCTTGGCACATTTCTGAAATGCTGTGTGCAGGAAACGGGGCCTTGGCTTTGTAGACAAAAGTCAAAGCATGAGAGAAGGGCTGGTTTGTTGAGCAAGACTTTATAGGGCTGCTCTACCTGGTCCTCTCCCACATAGGTTTTGTGGTACCTACTGCGATGTCCCCTGGGCAGTGGCTCTGAGGAAGGCTGGAGCCCATCTCTCCAGTGAGCAGGAGAGCAAGGGAGAGGTCAGGCAAGTGGTGCCTCAGAGGATCTCCTCTCAGGCCTGGAAGCTAGAAGCAGAGACCGGGACAACTAGTGCTTGCTCCCAGGGGGCTCTGTGGTGGGGGAAGAAGGCTCTGAGCAATGCTTCCTGCTGATGTGTGTGTTGGAGGCATGCAGGGGGCGAGGGGCTGACTCGTTGGTGTGCTCCTGGTCAGTGACCTCCTTGGGGCCTGCAGGAGCATGGGGCCTGGCTCTGTGGGGCAGGGGAAGCTGAGAAAAGGGAATAAAGTAGCCCTGAAACTCCTCCCTGGCCTGCAAGGCCACCCTTGCCTGGCTGCGGAGCCGGAGCCAGAGGCAGTGTTGGCACCAGGGCTGGGGAGGGTTCCCAGGGCCACATCCCTCTCTCTCCCCCCCACTTTCCAGGACCATAAGTCTCCCTCTCCGCCCAGTTCTTACAGCCGTATCCCTCCCTCTCCCCCGCTTTTTGACCCACATCCCACCCTCTCCCCCAGTTCCCAGGGCCGTATCCCTCCCACTCCCCCAGTTCCGCAGGGGCAAGCAAACCGGCGTGGAAGAACCCAGGCATGACCCGTTCCAGCATCCCAGGTGTATTTATTTCCAGTGGGCCCCGGGGTGCCTGGCCACCCCACTCAGGAGCAGGGCCTGCCGCGGCGGTGCCCCTGTCACCCAAGCCCCGCTCCTCTTCCTGGACCCTCCACAGCCATGAGGCATCCTCAAGGGCCACCAGCCAGGGCTGGAGCCGGCTGCGCCCATCGCAGTCCCAGCACCAGGACAGGCTCTGGACCCACTGGAGGGGCCTGTGGGAGCTGCGCTCTGCACACCCAGCGGAGGAGCTCCAGGGCCAGGGAGCTGCGGGGCCCTGACACCGCTGCTGCCCTGCTGCCACAGCCCTGGCCCCGCATAGGGGTAGAACTGGCCCTGGGGATGGCAGGCGGAGGCCTCATCCCCCTCATCGTTGTCCTCCTCCCAGTGGAGGATGGAGGTGATGGGCTGCTGGCAGAGTGGGCAGGTGGCGCTGGCGGTGGCCCAGTGCCAGATGCATTCAACACAGAAGACGTGCCAGCACAGAGCCATGCAGGCAGGGTCTTCAAAGGGGCCCTGGCAGATGGGGCAGGTCCCCTCCCTGGAGGCGACTTATGGCAGTGCCCAGGGCAGCCAGCTCATGGCTGGACATCTCCAGTGCCACTGCCGGGACTCAATACTTTATTGGCCACTACCGGGACTTGATGCCCCCAGTGCGGCTGGCAGGACTCGACGCCTCAAGTGGTGCCAGAAGGACTCGATGCTGGCATTTATAGTTGCCCATCATAAGTGACGTCATGGGGTGAGAGGGCTCTCAGGAGCGCACCCAGGAGCTTCCCCAACCTCAGGGACAGACCTTGTGATGCAAAGCCCATCTGGCAGCGTGCTGCACACCTCTGCATTTTCTCAGGCCCCTTTCAGGTGGTCCCTATTGTTGTTGGTTGTTGTGCCAGCATCACACACTCACAGAGCAGTTGGGGTTGGCAGGAACCTCCAGAGGTTGTCTGGTCCAAGCCCCTGCTCAAACAGGGCCACCCCGAGCTGGATGGACACTGGACACCACTGAAAAGAGCCGGGCTCCCTCCCTTCAGATATTTGTAGATATGGGGAAGATCCCCCCAGCCTTCTCTTCTTCAGGCTGAACAGTCCCAGCTCTCTCAGCCCCTCCTCATCAGAGAGATGCTCCAGTCCCTTCACCGTCTTGGTGGCCCTTTGCTGGACTCTCTCCAGTCTGTCCCTCTCTCTCTTGTCCTGGGGAGCCCAGAACTGGACACAGCACTCCGCGTGTGGCCTCACCAGTGCTGAGCAGAGGGGAAGGATCCCTTCCTCCGCCTGCTGGCAACGCTGCTCCTCATGCAGCCCAGGACACCATTGGCCGCCTTTGTGGCAAGGGCACACTGCTGGCTCAGGTTCAGCGTGGTGTCCACCACGACCCCCCAGGGCCTCCTCTGCAGCGCTGCTTTCCAGCCGGGCACCCCCAGCATGTCCTGGTGCCTGGGGCTGTTCCTCCCCAGGGGCAGGACTCTTGGTTGGCCTTCAGGAGGCTCCCGTCAGCCCATTTCTCCAGCGTGTTGACATCCCTCTGAGTGGCAGCACAATCCTCTAGTGCCTCAGACACTCCTCCCGGTTCTGTAATCACCTGTGTGCTGAGGGTGCATGTGGTCACCTCACAGTAGAAGGTGATCAGGTTGGGGGTGCTTGACTCGCCCTTTGCAAATCCACGCTGACTCCTCCTGATCACCCTCTTGTCCTTCACGCCCCTGGAAATGGCTTCCCGGCTTAGGTGCTCCATCCCCTTCCCTGGGAACGAGAAGAAGCCATCTGGCTAGCAGTTCCCCAGTTCCTCCTCCTTGCTTTTCTTGGAGAGGGGAGGTGGCATTTGCTTTCTTCCAGTCACCAGGAACCTCTCCCATTGCTGGGACCTTCCAGAGGTCATGGCGAGTGTTCCCGCATGGACATGAGGAAGCTCCCTCACGGGGGCGTCCTGCCAGGCCCCTGGACCCGTGCAGGGCCAGCGTCATAGAATCATAGAATCATTGAGGTTGGAAAAGACCTCTAAGATCATCGAGTCCAACCGTCAACCCAACACCACCATGCCC
>NW_008795327.1:1043644-1045013 GCF_000699145.1 Aptenodytes forsteri | reverse complement strand
TTCGGTTCGGCGTACGGCTGCAGGAGCGGGGTCCGGGCCCGAGGCGCCCCGCTCCACTCCCTCCAGGACCGGGTGGGGGCCATACCCGTCCTGCGGGAGAGCGGCGGCGCTGGGCTGCAGTCGGAGCCTGCCCAGGGTGAAAAATAACCGGCAGCAAAGCAGCCGCGTGGGCTGAACGTAGCGGGGGTGGGGGTGCTCGGGCGGGTGTTGCTGCCCGGCACGGTGCGCCAGGGCTGGTGGAGGGGCCTTGCATGCCCTCGGCCCTCCTTGTCCGTCAGGAAAGTGTTGAGGGGGAGCAGTAAACTGTGGGCAGAGAGTGCGGGAGAGGAGCCGCCATTTTCAAGTTGAAATGCATGCACGCTGCAGTGGTGCATTCCATACTAGATGCACATAAACGTAGAGGAATTTCTGTACTATGCCAAATGGAATAACGTTGAAGTGATGCATGTCACAGTGTTGTGGCAATAAAACATTGATGGAAGGATGGTGCGCGTCACATCTTTGCTTAAATGGCAACTCTCGCTTTATATGATGCTTTTAGCTGCTTTTGGGTGTTGGGGATTTTTTTTCCCTACTTCAGACACAGAATAGGCAGAGAGTCACACACTCGGGGCCACAAGAGGTAAGGAAAAAGTTGTCACTCTGGGTGACATAAGCGAGAGATGCTGGCGATTGTGCTGTCCAGCAATCCGCTTACCTGTGTCATCGCCGTATGCTTTTGAATTCAGCAGTTGCAGGTAACATTGTAATGTTAAAGCAGTTAAGTCAAGTAGGAAAACTCCTTGCAGGGGGGAAGGATGGGTTTATTTCACAACAAAACCCACCTCACTCAGAGTCTTGTACTCGGAAGCACGAAGATGCACGTGTCCGAGTGGTCTGTCCACAATATCTGCAGAGCCACAAGGAGCTTTAATAAGGCTGTATGACACGGCCAAGCAGCCAGCACAGCTCGTTCCAAATGCTGATTGTCAACAGCACAGAGATTCTGTTTTGAATATTGCTTCCCAAGCATGTCCTAGGAAAACAGACTGGAATAAGGTTTATGGATGCAATCGATTCAAGGATGAAAATCAGCAGGCTACTTGGATAGATTAAGAGAAATGTTTATAAGTAATGCAGGAGTAGAAAACCCTATGGAGCAAGCAAGACCTGCACTTGTTTCAATTTATGTTCAAGGCTTGGGTTCTAAAGTTTCTGAAAATACCCAAAATATTGTAATTGGCTGGGAGGGAAAAAAAGTAGAGGAAATGTTATCATAGAATATCTCAAGTTGGAAGGGACCCATAAGGATCATCGAGTCCAACTCCTTGCTCCTCGCAGGACTACCTAACACTAAACCATATGACTAAGAGCGTTGCCAGATGCTCCC
>NW_008795327.1:1030546-1042734 GCF_000699145.1 Aptenodytes forsteri | reverse complement strand
GTTTATCCAGAAGGATACTGTGAGAGACAGTATCAAAAGCTTTGCTAAAATCCAAACCCACCACATCTACTGGCTTCCCTTGCTCAACTAGACAGGTGACCTTGTCATAAAAGGAAATTAAGTTAGCTAAACAGGACTTTCCCCTCGTGAACCCATGCTGGCTATGGCCAATGACTGCAGTGTCTCTCAAGCATTTTTCAGTAACTCCCAGAATAACCTTCCCCCATTATTTTACCAGGCACTGAAGTGACACTGACAGGCCTGTAATTACCAGGGTCTTCCTTCTTACCCTTCTTGAAAATTGGGACAACATTTGCCAGCTTCCGGTCGACTGGGACCTCTCCAGACTCCCAAGACTGCTGAAAAATAGTGGAGGGAGGTCCCGCGATGACATCAGCCAGCTCTTTCAGTACCCTAGGATGAATCCCATCGGGCCCCATATATTTATGCGCATCCAGCTGCAGCAGCAAGTCTCGAAGAAGTTCAGAGTCGGCTGGGAGTTTATCACCCCCCAAGTCACAGTCTTCCAACACAGGGCTGCGGGGGTCCCAGGGCCCGTCACGGGTGCTGAAGACAGAGGCGAAGAAGGCATTAAACGTCTACATCCCTGTTTGTGAGGTGACCAACCTCGTCAAGTAACGGACCAATGTTATCTCTGATCCTCCTTTTGCTGTTCACATATATCAGCTGCTCAACATTTTTATAACAAATCTAAGAAAGCAAAGGAACACAGCAAAGCTAAATTAATGGCTTTACAAATTCAGCAATGAGAAAATGCCTACACCCTCTTTGGGAAGGGTGGGAGGAGAGTATCTAACCCCCGAGGGTGGTTAAGTAGTACAAAACCTACTCAGCCTGTGTCTGCTGACAGTCAGTGCCATCTTTGCAAACAGCCAGTCACTGGAAATCAGAATGCCCTCAATGATTTCACAGCACTGGCCCCTGTTTTACTTCTAGTACTCGCACAGCTGATGCCTTTGGGCCACGATCACATCACCCATCAGCACAGGGCGGCTTTTCTTTTAAGCCCTGCTGCTCCTATTAACTTGTTGGGCAAAAATCGCTTGTGCAAACTCAGATGTACCATCGACTGCTTCCCGGATGTCCCAGCAAGGCGGCAGGCAGAATTCATCTCTCTTCTCCACCTCCTGGCGTCTGATCTGAATTGACGCCCATCTCACCAGACCTCTCTTTTCTCCAGGGTATCTTAGAGCAAGTACCTTCCCAGCTTTGGTCTTCTCACAGTTATGAAGTAGGTCACGTGCTAAATGCTGAATCTGTCCAAATTACTTTAAATCAGGAAAAGCCTCTCCCGTGTGTTCCTCAGTATTCTGTCTCAAAGGAAGCCGAAGAAGGTATTTGACCGGTTATTGATTCCCTTTTGCAGCAAGGCATCATTGCTCATATTCGCAGCCGTTGTAACACTCCCATTTTACCTGTTAAAAAAACAGGGAAGAACACCTACTATTTCGTCCAGGATTTCCATGTAATTAATGCTGTTGTTTTACCAACCTTTCCTGTAGTACCTAATCCTGCTTCTATTCTCTCTTGTATTCCAGCAACTGCAACTTATTTTATGGTTATGGATCTTTGCTCTGCTTTTTTTTCTCACCCTGAATCTTAAACCGTCTTCTCCAGACCTGACTTCGTCACTGCGCTGGTGCAGCTCTTGCCTGGGCTGGCGGTGCCGGTGAGTGGCGAGGGCACCAGGTGGGAAAACAGGGAGAGCAGGGGGATCCCCTCTGCCTAGCGCCCATCAGGCCTCCTCCGCGCATCGCATCCCGTTTGGGGCCCCAACAGGAGAAATGTCGACAGACCAGAGGGGCTCAGGGGAGGGCACCAGGATGGCTGGGCTGGAGCACTCGCCCTGCGAGGAGGGGGGCTGAGTCCTTTGTGGGGGGTAACTGTCATTGTCTTTGGGTTTCTTTTTCTCCCTCTTCTGGTTTTTTGGCTTGTTTGCTTTTTCTTAAAGGCTATGCCCACCCTACCAAGCAAAGCAACCTCCATTGCTTTTGTGAACTGTGCTGGTTTTTTCTGCTGTCAGGTCAGAACAAGCACCCCCAGCACATAATTTCTGGCTGCAGGCATTGGTTTTGAAAACCAAGTCGAAGAGAAGCAAAGAGTAGAGCTCTTCCCCCAACCCCACTCCACCCCACTTTTGGAAAGATGAGAGGACAGCATGGATTCATAGCATTGCAATCTCGACAAGTTGTCATGAATTTGGAAACCCCTGCCACGTCCCTGAAGAGCAATGCTCTATCTGTGTGCTGCAAAGGGCATCCACGCTAGCACCCCACATAGCCCTCCCCAAAGCACTCATAACACACCCAGGTCACCCCGAGCATCCCCTAAAGAAGTGTTTGGTGCAAGGCATTCCCACATTTTGGTAGTGGGATTGAAGCAGAGGGGAATGTGCCTCTGCTCCTCCCTGGACCCAAGTCTCACCTGATCTCCTGTCCCCATGCCGGTGGGGACCCGCTGGGGTGCCCCGACACCCAAACCCTCAAGCCCCATGGCCCAGGACAAGGGTACCACAGTTGCTGGTAGCAGGTGATGGGCTGTGCCCTGAGTTTGCCAGGTCTGTCAGCTGGGGCTGCTCAGGCTTGCTCTGCCGGGACATATCTTGGTGGGGCTTTCACCGGGTTCAGCTGCCACAGCGGCTCTGGGTTGTGCAATCCTGTTTTTTACACCAATACAGCAGCAGGTCATGGTCCTGCCTGGGAGGAGCTGTTGGGGTGCTGTGAGAGAGTAGAGGTCTGGGGCAGAGGGTGTGGTGAGGAGGAGCCCAGGCCCAGGGTGATGAGCGATGGGGACCAGAGACCCCCAGGCCAAAACAACTCCCAAGGGGATCAGTGACAGAGATGCAGGCCTGGAGCTGGGGACCACGTTTTCAGGGGGAGAAACAAAGAAGTAGCTGCTGGCATCCATAAAGGAACCATCACCATCAATATCCCCCTCCGGCACAGGGTTGCATCGCCATGCCCCCTCTTCCGCAGCCAGACCCACATCAACCTGAGTGCAGCGGGTGGCACCAGCATAGGGTCTAGAGAAAACAGCGAGTCTCCATATATCTTAAGCCACCTCAATAAGGTCTCCTCTTTCTTTTTATTGCACTCAAGCCTCTTCTACTTGTAACTGTTGTTACAATTCACCTACATCTTAAGATGAGGTCCTGTTTGAAGAAAGCCACACCACCTTCTGCCACGAAGCCCCTCAGGAGAAATACTTGGAAAACAAACATTACATACGCACTCAAGGAGTATTTTTAAATATATTCTCAATGAGAAGAACACTGCTGTGCTGCAGCAAGTTTTGCGTCACCACTAAACCAGCAAAGCTTCACCATTAAACCAGCAAACCATCATCTGTGGATGCCCTCACACATGCAGTGGTGTTTGAAGGCACTGCTCATGATCTCATCTGGCTTGCCTTTATGAAATGCAACAACGGTTGCTCCCTCCACGGCCTAAACCACACAGTTACAGGGAAAAAAGTTCATGAAACAAACCAACCGAGCACACCAATTACACTGAAACAGCACCTATTAAAGCCTGTTTTGACTGACTGAAATATGGATGTGTCATGGTTTAACCCCAGCTGGCAACTAAGCCCCATCAGCCACTCACTCCCCCTCAGCAGGATGGGGGAGAGAATCGGAAGGGTAGAAGTGAGAAAACTCGTGGGTTGAGATAAAGACAGTTTAACAGGTAGAGCAAAAGCTGCACACGCAAACAAAGCAAAGCAAGGAATTCAAGAAGCAGGGAGCCTACAGCAGACACTAATCCTGTCCCACTCGGAGAGCTTTAAAGAGTCCTCTGGCCTATGTCTCTCTCCAACAAGCAGACAACCCAGCTGCATGCTACTTTTTTATGCTCCTGGTCAAGTGCAAGCCATCCCATAGGTCACACAGACTGCCTCAGTCCTGCTGGGCTTCACAGATTTCCTCATCCTGATCCCTGACACATCCAAGGGGAAAAAGTGAAGCCTCCTTATTAAGGGTCAGGTACATTAGAAACCCACGAGCAAAGAAAATTCATTTGCCCTGCAATTTGCTTGTGACCCCAGAATTGCTCACAAGCAATTGTGTTCCCCAACACAGAGACTATAAATGGGATTTTTTTCATCCCTGGCCATTGTTAGAGCCTGGAAGATACACGTGCAGAGCCAAAAGAAACCTGGATTAAAAAAAACTCTGTACATGATCCAGTCGTTCCCCTCTGACTCCACCGTGGGCCACAAGCATCAGCACATTTGATACCCGCATGGAGAGATGGGAAAGTGCTCGCAGCAAAACCAGAAGTCAAATTTCAATTGCAATGAAATGTAAGTGGTTTATGGGCTGTAAGCTCATGGATGGTAAACAACGTCCTGAGACTGCCTGCCTGGTTAGGAAGGTTGAACTCTAAAAAAAAAAGGCTTTTCAAATAGCATGTACAAGCCTGTCAGAACTGAAGCAGAGAATTTGCTATGTTTTAAATCTGAGACTCCACACTTGACCAAATTAGTGACTTTGCAATGACAGCTGCTGCTCCCAGCTCAGAAGCACAGCTTGACGTTTTGCACCACAAAATAAGCTTTCCAATGCCTGCTCAAAAAAAAAAACCTTCAGACTTCACACAACCCCACAATGTCACAGACAGCTCATTCCAAGTACTGCTGAGTTACTATTCATTTAAGTAACAAAAGGGGGAAAAAAACCCTCATTGGGACAAAAATAAAGGTGGACACAAAAGAAAACAGTTTGTCAGTGAACTGGTTTAATCAGCCCACTCTGCAGGGGCCAGCAGAGGACACCTTCAAAAGCTGTGTGTCTTCAACTTTGTAGAAAAGATCAATGAAAGACACTAACTGGATATGAACAGTTAAATGGTGCTCAGCCAAAGAAGATTTTTAGGAGTCATGTGTAAGCTCAGCTTTCAGGTAAATAATGGGCCCGTAAGGGTGCACAATGAACCCTCCTCATCCTCCATTCCTGCCACCAGCCACCCACTACCAAGTTCCCCTGTAGAAGTGCAGTTACGTCCACACCAAAGAACGGCCCTGGCACACTAGTGGCTCTCAGGTACAATTTTAAGATACATTTTCACTCTAGCAAAAGCTTTACAAAGCCACTCTTCAGCCAGGAAAGAAAAGAAGAAAAAAACCCAAACAACCCCCAAAAAACAAACCTCCTCATTTTGGCTATCCATACAGGTCTTGTCTCCCTATTTTCTTCTGTGATCCATTGTCTTCTGTATTTTGTCATCTGTGTTATCTTTCTATTGAGTTTGGTGTCATAGCAATGGCTCCATCACCTCCAGCCAAGCTTATGACAGCCTGAAAAACTCTCACGTCAGGTCCACCTACTCCCTCTGTTTCTCAGCAAGGCAGTGAGCTCCTTCTTTGGTCTGACTTCCTTCTTCCCTCCTTCCTCCCAAAGAAGGAGCATCCATCTCTGGACCAGCATTACTCAGTGCATGAGCAGTTTTTGCAATATGTCCATTTAATGATGAATTCTCTTGGTTCGGATGAACTACAGGAGGTTTCTCAGGGACTGAGCAATTTTCATCAGCCCTATGGGTTTGATCAAACCACATCTGCGTGTCAGAAAATTAGTAACTCCAAAATTATGAAAGAAGAGAAGTGAAAAAAAAGAGAATCAAAGTCTGTAAATGCAGCAACTTATTAAACTATTGTCAGTCTGTCTCATCAACTGATGGAAAAAAAAATGCAATGGTCACCATCAGCATGATGATATTCACAAGCTTACCACAGTGAAGATCTTAAGTGTATCACTGAGGCAGGTTGAAGACTACAAAAAGAGTGCCTAAACCCTCTGTTCCTGAATGCCAATCCCATTCAATAAGGTATTTGGAAATACCTGAAGTAAGCTGTCCTGCTTCACCTTTGAAAACCATGTACAAAGCTCAATGGACGAGTGTTGTGGCTTCACCCCGGTGGGCAGCTCAGCACCACCAGCCACTCAATCACTGCCCCCACAGTGGGACGGGGAAGAGAATCAGAAGGGTAAAAGAGTGATAACTCGTGGGTTGAGATAAAGACAGTTTAACAGGTAAAGCAAAAGCTGCGCGAGCAAGCAAAGCAGAACAAGGAATCCATTCACTCCTTCCCATGGGCAGGCAGGTGTTCAGCCATCTCCAGGACAGCAGGGCTCCATCACGCGTAACGGTGACTTGGGAAGACAAAATGCCGTCACTCCAAACATCCCCCCTTCCTTCTTCCCCCAGCTTTCTATGCTGAGCATGACGTCATATGGTGTGGAATATCCCTTTGGTCAGTTGGGGTCAGCTGTCCCAGCCGTGTCATAGAATCATAGAATCATTGAAGTTGGAAAAGACCCTTAAGACCATCGAGTCCAACCATTACCCTAGCCCTGCCAAGTCCACCACTAAACCATGTCCCTAAACACCACATCTACACGTCTTTTAAATACCTCCAGGGATGGGGACTCAACCACTTCCCTGGGCAGCCTGTTCCAATGTTTCACCACTCTTTCAGTAAAGAACTTTTCCCTCACATCCAATCTAAACCTCCCCTGGCGCAACTTGAGGCCATTTCCTCTCGTCCTATCGCTTGTTACTTGGGAGAAGAGACCGACACCCACCTCGCTACAACCTCCTTTCAGGTGGTTGTAGAGAGCGATTAGGTCTCCCCTCAGCCTCCTCTTCTCCAGGCTGAACAACCCCAGTTCCCTCAGCCGCTCCTCAGCAGACTTGTTCTCCAGACCCCTCCCCAGCTTCGTTGCCCTTCTCTGGACACGCTCCAGCACCTCAATGTCTTTCCTGTAGTGAGGTCTTGCAGTGTCCCTTCCCAGCTTCTTGTGTAGCCCTGGGCCTGCTTGCTGGTGGGGTGGTGTGAGGAGCAGAAAAGGCCGTGATGCTGTGCAAGCACTGCTCAGCCGTAACTAAAACATCCCTGTGTTATCATCAGCACTGCTTTGGTCACAAATCTAAACCACAACACCATACCAGCTGCTGTGAAGAAAATTAACTCCATCCCAGCCAGACCCCATACAACAAGCTGTATTGATTATCCTGGTGGCAAACATTAATGAGTTGTAAAGTCAATTACAGCATGCCTTTCCCCTAACAACTGGCCCATCGTATATTTTGGCTGTACTGAGAACAGATCTGCTCTGCTCCAGCCACTCTTCCCCCCACCACAAGAAGGACACGAGTTTCCTTCAGTCTGATGCTGCTGGGAATATATCACCTTGTGCCCTGAATGGGACCGGGAAGGGGAAGAGCAGAAAAACATTTTCCTTCTCGTCTTCAGTGGGATCTGGCGATGAACTGAAAATGCTTTTGTTTCCTTCTACCAGGAACATGAGGGCGACCCACAGACAACCTTGCTCATCAGGCCTTAGGCAGCTGCCAGCAGGGCTGACTCAACCCAGCTGCCGTAAAAGCTGTATTTAATTTACTAAGGGAAGAAGTCAATCAACAGGGACTTTCACACAGCATCTACTCCAAAAGTGACCATGGCAATGTAATTTCTGAGGTCTGACAAAATTGCATTATCATAACTCAAGGGTCGTTACCCCCCTAACAACAGGCAAGATGGTACCTGTTGAATTTATTTCCGCCGAGAACATCAGGCTTCTGCTGAGAACCTCATCCCTCAGAGATGCCAAGACCCTCCACTCCCCAATGTCTAAGAGAGACCAGCCAAAGCTGTCTCAGGTTGGCTACACATGACAGGGAGAGCAGAAAGGGCCCAGCACTTCACTGAGGAGCGATGACCACAGCCCAAGCAGGAAAAGAAAAAGCACCCGTCCCTTGCAGAGAGCAGCAGCTTAAATAAGTCTGACTAAGTGTCACTTTATTAGTGAAAACACACTGCAAAATCACGTGAATGACAAACTGCCCACAATAAAAATGTCAAGTGTTTGATTTTTCTTTTCCCCTCTGATTATCAGCCTGTTTGCATGGGCCGCTTTTGCTGTTGCTCGCTCCCACCCAAGGGTCTAGCAGGGAGCACGCTCACTCCTGCTTTACTGCAGCAGAAGACTGGCTCTACTGGGCTTACACAGAAACCCTCCGCTAGCCAGCCTCGGAGGGTTTGTCACACTGCCCGCACCCTCGGGAGAAACAGGCAATCTGCCCTGTAGTCAGTGCTGCGAAGGGACAGTAATAACCTCAGGCTCTGGATCAAAAGGGACTGCAAGTAAAAAGGAAAAACCAACTCTTGCCTCTTGAAGAGCGTGCACTGCAGAGCTGCTCTGCAGATGCCCTAGGACAGACGCACAAGCTAGAGAGGGCTCCTATCAGCCTTAGCTAGGGCCTGCTGTATGCTTTTAAGGAATAAGTGCTATATGCACAAGTGATTTTTTTCCTCCCCATCTGAACAGCAACAAAAAACTGAGAGCAAGGGAAGACCACACTTGTTCCTACCTCTCATTTAGAGAAGTGCTGAGAGATCCCCCTTATATTGTGAAGAGATCTAGCTGATAATTGCCCTAGGAAGTTAAAATTGTGAGTCAAGCCAAGGAGGAATCTTATGCCCCTTCTTCAAGATTTCATTATTCAGGCCAGAAAAAAAGGATTATGGTCTCTAGCCCAGCACCAAAAATGACACCTGCCACCCTATTTCTTCTTCAAGCACAACTCAAACCAAACCAAACCCAGATCTCTCTATCTTCAGGGCAAACACCAGAAAATTATGAGAGTTGTAGAATTACTAGATGTCTCATACCTTTCCCTGAGGAGCATAAGGGCTTTCCTTATACTACCTCCTATGAACCAAGGAAAAGCTTCCCCAGGCTCTCCCAGGCAGCTGGCATTCGGCGTTTGTCAGCCCCAGAGCCACACAGCATTTACTGCAGCCTGAACACAGACAAAACAATGTTAGTGTAGGTAATCAATGCCTGCTTGAAGAGGTAAACCAACACTCCAGAGAGAAAACAGAAATAAAGGGACCTGTGAAGAGTTTGGGCTTTGCACAGCTGAGATCAGGCAAAACACCAGTAGCGCGAGTCCTGCTTCAGATTCCCACTTGCAAGACCCGGAGGCATTATCGGATGATGCCCAGAAGAAGCAGGGGCTGAGCGATCCCCTCTCCACGCCACCCCCTGGCTCAGCTCCTGGCACAGCATCACTGCTGGGGTTGATGCAGGGCTGCAGCCAGCATGGTGAGTCCCATCGCCAAGCCAGGCTAATTTGGCTTGGTGGCCTGGGAGAAGCGGGGGCTGTGAGAAGCCGGTTGCGAGGCTGACGCTGGGGTACGCTGTGCAATGTGGGCACGGATCCACGGGCACACCCCTCCATCACTGCCACGTCCCTACCCTGTACACGTGGGTCTTCATGCAGCTGGAAACAGCGCCTAGCCGAATCTCAGCCCTGTGACTGAATATACAAGAAAGCACCCAAAGAGCTGAAAAAAAATTCAGCAAGACATTAAAATCATTAGCGATGAAAGATAAAGCTTCTTAGGGTATTATTTACCTCCAAGCTGATGGAAAGGCTATCCTGCTCATTTGGCCTCATTTGCCGTATTCCCAAGGAGACACATAAGCTGCTCAATGCCCCACTTAGACTCGCTGGGATTCCTCAGAGACAGCAGCCCTCTTTTCCACTACACTGACATCCAAAAATATACTTTTCCAATGCTAAGGACTCCCTCTTCTTTGTTTGGGGTTGGGAATGGGTTTCTTATTAGACAGAGGATCATACCCTTGCTCTCACACTCTCCAGTCCACCCCAAGCCCAGACATTAAAGTAACATGCCACAGACCTCTAAAAGGGAGACCCCAGTTGTAGGCTTACCCACAGGCATTAAAAAAGTCAGGACACATCACATGGCAAACAACTCAGGCAGCAGACCATCAATTTAAGCCATGAAGGGGTTTTACCTTAGAGGTAGGTGAGTCTGGTGAACTGTAGAAACCAGGGCATGGCCCATCCCTGGTTCTTCAGGGAGACACCTGGGGAAACCTTGCCCAGGGTCTTCTTGCTTGTCCTGTGCACTGGCTGGTCCACCTGGGAGATGGCCAACCACCCACACATGTATGCGTGCACACTTACCAACCTGAGCATGGGTCTCTGCTGGCCAGCACCCAGATCCTCAGGTCCCTCGGACCCTACATGGCTTTGCCTTACTGGGCGTGAAGATCTCCTGTCCTGCTGAGCAGCTGGTCCAGTCTGAGGTTCACCAGCTGGTCAAAAACACAGGCTCAGAATGGGGAGCACAGTCACACAGAAGAAATGTGAGTTAATAAGAGTATAGGACAGACTGTAGTGATGAAACAAGATTCTCAGGCAGGCAAGCATACCTACCACTGCTTACATGCCACTGAACCCTTTTCTCCCTTTTCTTTCTGTTTTCCCATGCTTGTTCCTCCCCTTTCCCCTTTCTACGTCTATTCCCCTAAACATCCTATATGAAGTTTCCTACAGTCCCTAGGTTCTGCTCTGCACCATCCCCAAATTCTCCTCCCACTGCATCCCACTGTAAGTCATATATCACTATAGGCCATCATTGCCCTTAAGCTTCATGACATTGCCAGGAGAGAGAGTTGCCTTCAGTAAGTCACCTTGGTGGGCTTTGCTGAGCAGGAAGAGGAGTGGGAACAGTTTCTGTCGGGGTTGCTGCCTCCTGTCTGACCAGCCAAGCTTGTACTTTTTGGAAGTGAAATGCACGTTGAACTAAGGACAAGGCGACACGTGCAGCAGAGGACACCACGGTGTTACGAGTCACCATAAGCTTGTTCCTTGTAGGGGCGAGCTCACTCCTGGGCACTGGAAAAGAGGAAGCATCACTTGGTCTGGGCAAAGCAGTGGACAAGGTAAGGCCTGCGACCCCCTCTGACTCCCATCGCCTGAGACACATCTGAATGCAGGGAGCCACGAGCCTCCCTTGCTCCTGGGTTAGGCAAAACATGTCCCAAGGGCACAGTGCTTGAATGGGGGTCTTAGAAATCCCACTAGCTCTGGGCAGATACAGAAGAAATAGCTTGTAGCCAAAAAAGCAGATGCCAACAGAAGATACAGAAATGATCGTGGACGACTACAAAGTTGGATTATGCAGCTGGTGCCTTTCTTAGGCCAGCAGACGTGAGGAAGGTTAAAAAGTGGGTAGGAGGGAAGGGTGTCTCACAAAATCAGGGGCATGTTAACCCACGGAGCGCATGATTGAGGCCAAGCAAAGAGGCAATGCCTCCCTCCCAAAGCGAGGGAACAGGCATGGAAAATTCATTTTGCACTTCCAAAAACTGCAAGCTCTGTGGACAACTGTGCGTGGAAAGAAGCAGGGCAGCTGAGGTGGCATGGGAGGCTCTCAAGGACACAGGCTACATCCAGGACTACTAGCTTCTGGCTCTGAAGAAGGAAAGGTTAAGAGGCCATGATGGACTGCCTGGACACGCCATGGGTAGCAAACCATCTTGGAATATGTCATCAGGCACCTGTAGCTTGGAAGGACTTTGTCCCTAGCAGCACATGGGGGGCTCCGTGGGGGAATTGAGGTGTACAACAAATGTCTCCAGAGCTTCTGTCCCCAGGTACTGAGTATCAACCAGGATTGTCAGCTGAGCATGGGTAGCATGGAAAACAGAAGTCTCAAACTGGAGATGCAAAGCGCTCGGCCTCTGGTGAGAAGGGGAAGATGACCAGCATGCACATTCAGGTGTCTTCAGTACTGACTGAAGGAGGTTGGACCGCAGGCGGAGGGAAATGGGAGGACCTGAACACGCATGGAAGAGAACAAACACGGAATAAGTGTGGATGGAGAGGAATAAGGGTGATCTACGGGGAAAGGGAGGGGAATGCAGGGAACCTAAGGGTGCGTGGAGGGGAAGGAAACGAACCTGAGGGCACACGGGGCTGACGTGGACCCGCTACTGCACTCAGAAACCTCCTTTCCTGCCCCAAAAGGCTCCTTCCCCGCTCCAGCATGGAAGAGAACAAACACGGAATAAGTGTGGATGGAGAGGAATAAGGGTGATCTACGGGGAAAGGGAGGGGAATGCAGGGAACCTAAGGGTGCGTGGAGGGGAAGGAAACGAACCTGAGGGCACACGGGGCTGACGTGGACCCGCTACTGCACTCAGAAACCTCCTTTCCTGCCCCAAAAGGCTCCTTCCCCGCTCCAGTGTCCCATTTTCTGCACCGAAACACCCGAAGGACCTCACCGCCCCTCCGGACTCCGGTAACCCCGCCGGGCACCCGAACCTCCCCCCCCCTTCCCGGACA
>NW_008795327.1:1025738-1029895 GCF_000699145.1 Aptenodytes forsteri | reverse complement strand
GCGCCCGGCCCGCCGGCAGCACGGCCCCGGGGGATGAGCACCCACGAGGGGTGCGCCGAGCCCTGCGGATTTTGGGCTGCATTCCCAGGAGCAGAGCTCGCTGCTCTGCTGCACCACGGGCTCATTTCCGTGACCTCTCCAGGGCCTGCGGTGCAGGGAGGAGGGGGTTAATCTACCCCTCCTAGCTGCAACCCTCCAAGGGCGCTTTCCTCCTCCCAGACCCCAGGGGTCTGTCCCCAACCCCTTTCCCTGGCCAAGCAGGGAAGAAGCCGGCCTCGGACATCCTGGGGTGTTGGCAGAGGGCTGGGGACCGCATGCTGGCGGGGGGAGCTCTGTGCTGGCAGCCCCGGGCCCTGCCTGGGCACCCCTGCAGGGTGCCTTCCCTGGCAGGCCTAGGCTGCCTGTACTCTCTGTGCCCCTGCCAGGGTCACCCCATCCCTCCGGGCACCAATGAGGCAGCTGTCTGCACTGATCGCTTGCCTGGGGTCCACCACTACTGCAGCCTCTCTGGCATCACACCAAGCCTTCCCTCGACATGCTTCTCTCCTGGGCCATGTGCCCAGCTGTGCACCCAGAGGCCACCGCAGGACCCTTTCGCTGCTGGGTGAAGCTGCTCGCTTCTCAAGGTGCCCTGCAGCTGGGGGACCTCCCCCCCCACTTGCCTCACACTCTTCCTCTGCACAGACAACCTCTGGAGCGACCAGAGCCTGGAGACAGACCCCGACCTCCCCCCAGGCTGGAGGAAAATCCGTGACTCTCTGGGCACCTACTATTGGCATGTGCCAACCGGCACGACGCAGTGGCAGCACCCTGCACACACCACCGGCCCAGGAGGGCGCCCGGAGGCTGATGGAGAGGAGACACTCCAGGGAATGGTAGGGGATGTGGGCAGGGCAGTGAGGGCTGGCGTTGGATCCCACCCCTTGGCAGGAGCCTGCTGAAGGGCCCGCTGGGAATCGCTGGTCCAGCCTCCCCTTGGAGCAGGCCAAAGTCCTGCTCAGCCTGTTCCTGGCCAGGGTTAAGCCCCTTGAAAGGCTCCAGCAGGCCCCATGTTGGCTCCATCCTGGCTACATGAGATACCCAGAAGCTGAGGCGCTGCTATCCTGGAAGGCTCCTACCTGGTGCCTCGTGACAGCCTCTCTTGCTGCCCTCACCCCTTTCCTCTTCTCTCCCAGGACTGCCAGGCCCTCACAGCAAAGCACTCGGCAAAGGACAGGCCCATTCCCAGCCCCATGGCTTCGCTGTCCCGGAGGTAGGGCTGCCCACGCTCTCTGCTGGCTTGTGGGGCACCATTGACCCTTGACCACCGCTCGGTGCTGGGCCCCGGTGCTGGGTGCTGGGCCCTGGTGCCCCCCACCAGAGCAGCCCCACACGCTGGAGCCAACAGGACCACGCTGGTCACCTCCATGGGATGTTTCCCAGCTGGTGGCATGGAGGTCTGCCGGTGCCAGGGCTTCCTGGCGCTTCCCTGCGTGCCCCAGGTCCGTGCTGCCGAGTGGGAGCCATGCCCTCACCGCCCTGTCCCTCCACAGGACTTCACTGCCCTGGCACGGAGATGACTTCCAGCACAGCGCAGAGCCCGGCTCCAAGGTACCGCATCCCGGGGCTTCACTGCGGCATCGTGGGCTGGGGCTGGCAGAGGAAGGGACAGGCTGCAGCTGGCAGGGACAGGGATAGGAGCAAGAGCAGGGGTGACCATGCTGGCACAGCAAGGGGTGCGGGACGGGGGTGGCTGTGCTGGCCGGGCACTGAAGCCCCATGTGCCTCTGCTCAGTGCTTTGCTGTGCGCTCGCTGGGCTGGGTGGAGATCCCTGAGGAGGACCTGGCACCTGGCAAGAGCAGCATCGCCGTCAACAACTGCATCCAGCAGCTCTCCAACAGCAAGGGCCAGGGCTCTGCGGAGAACAGGGGCGAGGTGAGAGCCTGGGAAGGTGCTGCCAGGCAGGGTCCCACCCCGGGGCCACTGCTGCTGAGGCTGGCAGTCCCCACCGATGGGGACCGTGCCTAGGGTGGGCAGGGAGCAGTGCCAGTGGCAGAGTCAACTCTCTCCACACAGGGCGTCCATGTGGTGGTCCCAAGTGTGGGGCAGGTGGGTCTGACAGGGCTGTCCCTTGGGGACAGTGCCAGGGTGGCCCCTGGGTGGGCCGTCCCCACACACGGGAATGGTACCTGCGGAGGGCTGGGGAGGGGGTGGCAGGGCTGTCTGGCTGTCCCCACTCTTGGGTCTGAGTAGGCTGGGGGGACGGGGGTGTCCCTACACATGGGCTGGGTACTGGGGATGCCCAGGCTGTCTGCCAGGCTGAGGGAGCCGCTGACCTTCTGCAGGGCCAGGACCTGGTGATGATCCTGAAGAAGGACACCATGAGCCTGGTGGACCCCCTTGACCGCAGCCTCATCCACTGCCAGCCCATCCTCAACATCCGCGTCTGGGGCGTTGGCTGCAACAACGGCAGGTGCCAGGGGCCGGGGCAGAGCCGGGGCTGGGGGGCGGCTCTGCCCGCTGGGAGGGGAAGGCACCCCAGCAGTAACCTGTCCCTTCTGCTCCCTCCCCGACTGCTGCTGTGGCTGCAGGGACAGGTAAGGGGGCAGGGGTCCGGGGGGCAGCAGGGGGATGGGGGGGCTGCCTCTACCAGGGTCTCACTGGCGTGCTCGTGGCCTTGCAGAGACTTCGCCTTCGTGGCCAGTGACAAGGACACCTGCGTCCTCAAGTGTCACGTCTTCCACTGCAACGTGCCTGCCAAGGGCATCGCCAAGGCCCTGCACGAGATGTGCTCCAAGGTGGGATGCGGGGGCCCCGGCTGGTGTGGGCATGGCCCAGGTGTCTCGGGGGTGAGGGGAGGCACCGGGACTCCCGTCTCCTGCAGATCGTGGCTGAGCGAGCTGCAGCGAGCAGTGGGCTGCCACGCGCCGCCACGCTGGAGCCCGTCTCCACCGAGGACCTGCCACTGCAAGGTACCGACCCTGCCACGCTGCCGGCTGCTCCCCCAGCCCACAGTCTGCCCTCGGGCAGCGGGATGCCCAGCGGCCGGAGCCCTTTGGCCTGCCTGACTGTGTCCCCAGGGTCCTTGGGGATGGGGGGGAACACGGGGAGGACACGGGGGGTCGCCCCCACCTCTCCTGTCCTGGCAGTGGATATTCTGGAAGCGGTGAGGCAGTCGATGCAGACCTACGAGGCGTTGTACATTGGCAGCCTGCCTGTGCCCAGGGCCATGGGTAAGCGCCGCTGGCCCCACCACCGCTGGGCGATGCCCGAGAACCCCCCACCCTGCGGCGGCTGAGCAGCCATGCCCCAGCGCTGGGCGGTCCCTGCCTGTGGGGCCGGCTGGCAGCACCCTGCCTGCACCGTGCCCGCAGCTGGGGCAGGGGCCGATGGGATGGGGTCACCTGCTCCCCAGGGATGGATGTGCTGAACGAGGCCATCGAGAAGCTGACAAGGGGCCCCGGGCGGGAGCGGTGGACGCCCTCCCTCATCCGCGTATCCGACACGGCCATGAGGGTGCACCCCGTGCAGGTGGGGAGGGGGACGGGGGGCTCCGGCCGAAGCGGGCACCCTGCTGCCGCCGGGGTGGGACAGGCAACCCCCATGGGGGACCCGGCCCCCCAGCAGAGGGGACCTGGCAGGGGTGGCAGGGCTGCCTGGGGGGTGGCCAGGGGTGGATGGGCCCACAGGGTCCCCGCAGGAGGACGAGGAGGCGGCACACATCTGGGAGTGCCAGGTGCGGTACGTGACCTTCCTGGGGGTGGGCCGGGACGCCCACACCTTCGCACTCATCGTGGACACGGGGCGACGCTTCCAGTGCGCGGCCTTCTGGTGTGAGCCCAACGCCGGCACCATCTCGGAGGCGGTGCAGGCAGCCTGCATGGTGAGCGGGAGTGGGGCATCCCCCAGTCCTCCCAGCCCTCCGGGGACACCCGGGGGGAGGAGGCAAGGGCTGGGGACGGGGGAGGGCAAAGCGGGGGGGCCTGGGTGGGACGCCCAATCCTGGGGAGGGCAGCAGGGGCAGGAGGGAGCTGACCCCACGGTGCTGTGTCCAACCCACGGCCATGCCGTGCTGGGTTGTGTCCAGCCCCACCGTGGTGCCGCGTTGTGCCCCACCCCATGTCCACGCCACGTTGCCCCTGACCCCACGGCGATGCCGGGCTGTGGGGGACCCCGT
>NW_008795327.1:1021003-1024114 GCF_000699145.1 Aptenodytes forsteri | reverse complement strand
CGGCCCCTTCCCCCGCCTCTGCCCCACGCACTGCAGGGGCGCAGGAGGGGCAGCCAGGCAGGGGCTGCCTGTTCCTGGGATGTCCTTGGGGCGAGGAGAGCCACCCCTGCCCCGGGGACTCCCCAGAGCTGGTGGGGGGCGGGTCCCCCCTCCAGCTCATCTCTGCTTCCAGAAACAAGTGTGCGACGACATTGGGCGGCGGCTGACAGTGCTGGGGGATGCGTGGGCTCAGGGGAAGCTGTCAGCCCCAGTGAGGAAGAGGATGAGCCTCCTGGTGCAAGGTGAGGGGCAAGGAGGGCTGCATCCAGGCCAGCGCCAGGCTGTCGGGCAGGGGGCACCCATGGGAAGGCTGACCCCACACCACTGATGGGTTCCCCTTTCCTGGCAGAGCTCCAGCAGCAGCGCTGGGATGCGGCTGACGAGATCCACCGCTCGCTCATGGTGGACCACGTGAACGAGGTGAGCCAGTGGCTGGTGGGCGTCAAGCGCCTGATCGCCGAGACAAGGAGCCTGCCTGCTGCGGAGCCGGCTGTGGTGACAGATGGCAGCGCCCAGGCCGGGCCTGGCCCGGAGGATCCCTGATGCCAGGGACGTGGTTGCGGACTGTGAGCAGGGCAGCCCATGTCCAGGGCCACCGGCAGGAGAAGGGCCCCCGCTGCCCGAGGGGGTCTGGGCACCTCCTCTGCCTCCCAATCCTCACCCAGGAAAAGGGGATTTTAATCATTGTGACATTTTAGCGGCGATTCACTACATGACGTTTAATAAACAGCACTAACCTGCCCCTGGCCACAGCCTGCCCCAGGGTTCTGGCACCGGACGGTCGTGGTTCTCTCACAGGAGCAGCAGGAGAGGGGACTGCTGGGCGAGGCCATGGCAGCCTTGGCTTGGCCAAGGGGCTCTCGCCCAGGCAGGCTGCTCCCAGCCCACAAGACGTGAAGGGAAGGAATGCCCCTGGTAGCACCCCCAGCATCACCCAGGTCGAGCGGACAGCGATGCATTTCCCTGCTGCAGGGGTTGGCAAAGCCTGGCCCCTCTGGCCTTGCCTTTGGCACTGGGGGGACCCACAGCAGCAGGCACATGGCCCAGCTCTGCTGCAGGAGACAGCCCCTGAGGAGTTCTGGGCTGGCTGGGGAGGCTGACCTGCTGCCAGCCCAGAGCAGCCTGGCACAGCCTGGGTTTGTGCTGCAGCTACAGCCCATGCTCCCATCTGGGCTCCTGCCCGTCCTGACACAGCTCAGACCCAAGTCTGGGACCCGAGAGACCTGGGTGGCCTCGGGGACAGGGAGAAACATCACGGTGCTATTGATGCCCACCAGGTCAGGTAAGCCCAGGGTGTTAACGTTTACCCTGGACAGCAGGCAAACTGCACTGTGCTGCTCCCTCCTGCTCTCGCAGGACAGCCTCGCCAGCTGCCCCTGCCACAGCTGGGAGAGGCTGCATGCGGCACCCCAAGCCTGGGAGCAGACCCTGAGGCCTTGCATTCACCACCCCCAGCCCGCAGGGTCTTGGTGCAGGAGGGAGAGATCCTCTGCACCCTCAAAGGGCTCCCGGTGCTGCTCAGCCCCTCTTAGCTCCCCTCCCCGGGGCCCTAAGGACCCAGCTGAGCCCCAACAGAGATGCACCAGGTCAACACAGGGGTTTCATGGTGTTTATTGATCAAGCATGAGCTCCTAGGCAATTGCACCAGCCAGTTGTGCTAGAGCCTGAGGTGTCACACGTCCATCCCCAGCATCAGAGAGGGCTGCAGCCAGCTGGTCACGGTGCCAGCACCTCCACGAGGCCCAGGAACAGGCCCAGCCATGGCCTGGAGACGGGGAGCTGGAAACTCAGATGTCCATCTCAAACTGGTCTTGATCTGCAAGTGTACGGAGGGATACAGAGCCAGGGTTAGGAGGGGGCTACCTTGGGAGAAACATGCAGGCAAAGGGGGCAGGAGCTGGAACTGGGGCTGAGTGGGGATCTCCCCTTGCGGCCAGGCAGGAGCCCCATGCCCCAAGGCAGCGCATAGGCAGGTGCTGCCTGCCTGGGCTGCTCACCTGGCATGGCTTCTTCGCTCTCATTCCGCTCCTTGAGCTCCTCCAGCTTGACGAGGCTGGACTGGGCCAGGGATGTGACACCGGGGATCTGGGGCAGGCAGCAGGGAGGGGTCCTGGCCACGGGTGAATTCTTGCACTCCAGCAGGAACTTGCGGTCGTAGATGATGCGGGTACCTGCCAAAAGCAGGGGGCTGTCAGGCACTGCCGGCCCCTGGCCGCCCCCGTCCCCGAGCACCACAGCCTGAGCCTGGAGCACAGGGTGGGACCCAGCGCTTGGCCACGGCTCAGGGACACGGCTGGCTCTGTAGCCACTGTGGGGCTTCCCACATGGCAGACTGTGACACCCGTCCTGCTCTTCCCCACATTGTTCCTCCCCTTGAGGCTCCTGGAGCTCTGCCAGGGCACAGCGCAGGGGGTCCAGCCTTGACACGGGTGCCCAGCCTTGACACGGGTGCCCCGTGGCAGCTGACACCGCAGCCACCCCTGTGCTGCCTGGAAGGCAGGGCCAGCCCTGGGGCACTCAGCACACAGCCCAAGCCCGATGGCCAGGCAGCAGGCAGGTCCCCAGTGCACCCTGCCCAGAGGCGGCTGGCTCGGGGTGGTTCCCTGCAGCTATCAAACAGCAAAGGCTGGGTGCCCCCCAGTTGGCACCCTGGGGAGCTGTACCCGGGGACCTGTTCCCATCAGCTCAGCCAGCGAGCCGCCCTGCTGTGCCCTGCACGAGGACAACGCGCTGGGTTCGATGGGAGAACCTCCAGTGTGCCAACCTGCTGGGTGTGCAGCCCCAGGGCAGTGCCCACCCGGGGCACACGCTGCTTCCCCACGTGCCCCAAGCGCCTGCCAGCGATCCCCGAGGTCATGCCAGCCTGCGTGCCACGTCTGCTGCCCTGCACCAGGTCCAGGCCCCCCTTCCCCTGCCCGGCTGTCCCTGCAGCCAAGCACCAGTTCCCCGCCAGGCTCTGCCAGCGAGCATGGCCCAGCGAGCCCAGAGCTCCTGCGCGGGCCGGGCCCTTCCCAGCACCACAAACACGTTACACAACCCGCGCCTGCCGCAGCCCCGCCAGCACCGGGCCCG
>NW_008795327.1:1008383-1020972 GCF_000699145.1 Aptenodytes forsteri | reverse complement strand
CGTTACGTTACACAACCCGCGCCTGGCCCCGCCAGGCTCTGCCAGCGAGCATGGCCCAGCGAGCCCAGAGCTCCTGCGCGGCCAGGCCCCCCAGCGAGCCCAGAGCTCCTGCGCGGGCCGGGCCCTTCCCAGCACCACAAACACGTTACACAACCCGCGCCTGCCGCAGCCCCGCCAGCACCGGGCCTGGCTCCCCAGCCCCAGATAAGCTTATCGGAGACGCACAATGGAGCCAGCGCCCACAGGGTGGGCACCTGCGGCTCAACTGAAACATGCACAGCTCAGGGACGGGGCACAGCCCACCCTGAGGACAGACAGCAAAGAAAAGGACCTGCTTGACAGCTGAAGCAGGGGCTTTGGCAGGGGGCTGGAAGGGGGGCAAGAGGGCAGGCCTAGGGTACCCCTGGAGGGAGCCGTGCCACCCAGTACCTTCCCCCAGGGCTGGTGAACTCGGGTGGGAGCAGACTTCTTGCACTAGCCCCCTGTGTCTCCCCCAGCTTCAGCCAGCCATGCCCAGGCGTGACCTACCCCCAAGGGACCAGCACTGCATCCACCACCGCAGCGGCACTGCTGGCAGCCCGCTCCCCAGTGGTGCAAACACCAGGCACTGCCTCTGCCTGCTCCCCCCGGTACCACGGGGCAACGATGGCCCTAACTTCTAGCAGTATCTTCCTACAAAGCTTTGGGGTTCCCTTTTCCACTCCAGCTCTGGGCTGCCAGGGAAGCCACCACCCCATGGGCCTGCCTGGATCTGGTGCCCAGAGCAGGTGCCCGTGCCCCCAAGGACCAAGCTGCAACGTGGAGAGTCCAAGAAGGGACCCACTCAGAAAGGAGCTGCCTAAATTAGGCAGGGATGGAGCGGCTGAGGCTACCGTTCTGTTCAAGGGACAACCCCATCCCCATGCTGGGTCTTACCCCCTGGCGTGGTGGAATAGACGGTGCCACCCGGCGTGGAGCTGTAGCCCTCTGGGATGGGGAGCTGGTGGCTCCCTGGGATGGGGCAGGAGGAGGTGGCAGTGCCCGTTGCAGCCATGGAGCCCACACGGGCCCCTCCCTTGCAACTCACCCAAGAGCAAACACCTATTGCACACCACCACCATGTGTTTTCAATACAATTATCATTAACACAAGTGTTTCTCCTTTGGTGTTTGCACTATCAGGGGGGCAGCGGCAGTTCAATGTTTTTTGCATTTCTTCCTCAAATACTAGGAGAAATACTGTCCAGTAGCATTTCTGAGGTTTATCTGCCTGCGGTACTCAAATATTGCTTGTGCACTTTGAGTTTTCGGTACTCCTTCCTCATGCTTTTCCTGGGGAAACTCTGCTGCTGCATGTAAGGATTTGCCTGGAGAAGGTGGAGAAGTCTCCATCTGGTCTGAGAGACCACCAAAAGCGGTCCATTAGATTGGACACTACGTGCACTGTAGTTACCTGCTTGAGGAATGGACCAAACATTCAGTGTAGTTACTGCATCGCCGCTGAGCAAAAGCAGAAATAAGCATAGTCCAAGTGCAGAAAGTGGAGAACTTCTGCACCTGGGTAGAGAATGAACGTTCATCTTAAGCAGCATGCAAAAATCCCCTTCTTCCTCACGGGAAGGACTTGAGGAGCTCTTACCAGATTTAAAGGGTTACAAGAAGCTTAGAATTGAATACATTGTGTTTTTCTCTAGTGGGAAGTGGTCTCTGCTTTCCTAAGATCTGTTTCCAGGCAGCTGGTCACAGCGAGTCAGGTGAAGAAACTCTGCATTTACCTACGAGCTACCTATTTAACTTCTGCAAATTAAGATGCCATCAGTTGCCACATTGTCAACTCAGCCCTTATTTCCA
This sequence comes from Aptenodytes forsteri, assembly GCF_000699145.1. Taxonomy (NCBI): domain Eukaryota; kingdom Metazoa; phylum Chordata; class Aves; order Sphenisciformes; family Spheniscidae; genus Aptenodytes; species Aptenodytes forsteri. Next base: position 1,019,143 of record NW_008795327.1, on the reverse strand, counting down.
GCCCCGGAACAAAACCCGATCGCTCAGGCAACCCACCTGGAAAGAGAGTGCTAGAAGCAGCAGAACTAATCCAGAAGGAGAAAAAAAAAAAAAATGCACAACCATGTTCACACAAAAAAAATAAAAGGCTAACAACTGGCAGGGGGAAGGACTCAGCAGACCTCGTATCACAGACGACTGCGGATCAAAACCCTCCCCCAAACCCTGACTGCATCCACATGCTAATTACATGACCCTGAAAAGATGCATCACTGGGCACGGCAGCAGCTACCGATGACAACAACATACAGCCTCTTCCAAAATTCTCACACACAACCTATAAATACTGTTCGCCTTTTATTGAATATTCAGGTAAATATTTCACATTAATACAGGCTACATAAAGTAGAGCCACTATACGACATGAAATTTACTCAGCTTTTCCTTTTAAGTATGTAAACAATTATACATGTATTTACCACCCTAAAAGGTTGAAATCATGTAATCAGCTAGTTCTCTGCTGCATACAAGGAGCATTCAGTAGTGTTTAGCCAAAAGCACTAGTTTCGTCTGATTTTTAAGTTCAAAAAGGCTAAACTAACTGGAGAACAGAATCAGTTTGTATAGGTAAATCAATTTGTTCTTATACAACGGGCAATCAAGTTTCCATTGTTACAGCCCACAGAAATTTGCTTAGTTAGGCACATTAAAAAATCCCCAAGGTTCTTCAAGATCATAAAGATTCCCAAACAAGGCTATAAAAGGATAGACCCCCTTAAATCAGTTGACGTACTTGAGATGCATGTTTCCAATGTGAGGTGCCCAGGTGCCAGGCCAAATCTACAGCAAGAAATAAAAAGACAAGTCTATTATGAAAACAAATAAAGGTTCCTTTAACAGAGCGTTTAACCACTAGAGGGCAAGCTTAAGGCTTCCCCCTAACATACAACCAGACTGCCCAAAGGCTGGGAGCCCTCTTCAGCTCTGGCCAAGGTTTGACTGACAACCTGCAAGATGCCGAGACCCTCTCACTTATGACGAAGTCGATTACCTGGCTGAGCAGTCTTGAAATGCTGCTTATTTTACCCGAAAGGTTTGGTACGGATAGCGCCATATATTTTTTATAAACACACACACACACACACACTGAGGGGGAAAAGTCATGCAAACGATCTCAATTCTAGTATCAAAGAACTGGAAAAAAAAAGTCACCTATCCAAAAGTGAAGAAAAACAAAACAAAGCACAACACCGTAAAAAGCCCCAGGTAAGCGAAGGTGGAAAAAGGCAGCCACACTACCTGCTGAGCATCAGTACATTCTGTAGAGTTCTGGACAACTTTGATCATGGGATTCCAGGCGGGATCTGGAGTATGGAGCCCGTTAAAGAGGGGGCCTCCTGGGCCATCCGCCAGCTGAGGGTGCGAGGGTATTAGAGTGCCACCGTACATGGAAATCGGTAGGCCCTGAGGGAACAAGAGAAAGCACCGTCGGTGAAGAAGTTGGTGGTTGTGAAGGATGACTGTAGTACCACGGTTGCCAAGATGACAAAGGCAGTTCACATCCATACGTAACGTTCACCTACTGGCAAATATCTCAGCACTGTGAGGAACCGGAGCACTGCTGCACACCTAGGCAGAGTATGGAATACGGTGACTCTTCAGGGCTTGAGATTCAAGTCAGTTTACCCATTTTTCTGAAATTACACCTCGCCAGTATGAAGCAGCCTCTGCACAGCGCTTTCAGATGACCCCATAAAGCCAGACACAGCAGCTGTACAAAGTGATCTCAGTGCTCCCTCCTCTCACCTCTGCAGCACACGATAACCTCGGTGCACGCAGGGCTGCAGCCAGGGGCTGCACTCCAGCACAGCCCATATACAGCTTGAGCCTACAAAACTCCGAGTTGAACATTTTCTACAAATTACTAATGGCCATCTAAAATACTCTTCCAGTTCAGAAAGAGCAAGTTACAGAGCAGCTTTCTGCAATTATGAGATTTCTTTCCCGTGTTTGAATGATTGCTGCTCTGCAATTTAGAAGATCCCAAGAGCACATGCTACAGCTACTTCTGAAACATGCTGTGAGCAAGTCTGCTGTTGAGCACATCATCCTGGACATTCCTCCAGTGGTGGCTGAGCTGACTATGGCTTGGCTACATCCGTCTGCCCCAAGCTACTTTCCAGAGTCAACATACAAGGCACAGACTTACAAGCAGTCCTCTCATCCTGCCGCTTCCTTAAGAAAGGCACGTAGTATTCACGGGCGTGATTTGTACTGAAAGCATTAAGCAAACCTTTCATCAGCCTCAAGAGCTGAGCAAGCCTTATGAAAAATTTCCGAGCCACTGAGCCTCTGAGAAAGGAAACACTGGAGAGCAATGGAGGCATTCAGCTACTTGACAAGAGAACATCTGCAATCTACAAATTCTGGTTTTGTTTAAATGCACCACCAGGCTTGGGCACCTTTTCTAGTCAGTACTGGGATGAAAGGAGGTTCAGGACTAGGTGCAGCAAGCAATGGTAGAAGAGGCACACACATACAGTGTAAACAGGCAGAACAGGAAATACAACAAAGAAAGTCCTTGGTCATTTTATAGACTAAATCCAACCCCCTCTGTAACTTACTTTAGAAAAATCCACAAAACTATTTGGCATAGGTTGGTGGAAAATATTCGAGGGAGCCACTATTCCAGAATCATCTCTCTCCATTGGCTGATGCTGAGAAAACGTGCCCGGGTCCGACAGCTGCTGATGCATCGGATGATTTCCCATGACAGGCTGAGACCAACCTGACAAGCCTTCTGGAAAGGAGATTGAAAATGGCTGATTACAATTCATTGAATATACTCTGGAGTAGAATTCAGCAGCTGCACACGCCTACACACATCCAAAGGCTCCCCAAAAACACAAAGCTGCAGAGGTATCTTAGGGCTCTGCTCTGAGCAAAGGCAGACCTTCCACAGCCTACGCAAAGCAGGAAGATACCTGCAGTTTTTAGGCTACTAACCCGTTATAGACAATGCAAACACACAAGTCTTATCCGTAGCATCAAGGCCTCTCACAGGGAAGCTGTAGCAGGCAACACTATATAAGGCTGGCACACACACTTTCTTTCCCTCCAGCTCCCACATCCTCTCATGTACCGTAGGAACACAGAAAAAAGTTACACTTATGACAGGGGCAAAAATAGGGAAAGAAGAGAGACTGGTGAGGCCAGGGAAGTTTCACATGCCATCTGCATGTATGTTCATCTTGATCCTCCAGACAAGTGTGGAGACAATGGGGACTACTAGTAACTGCAAATTTCAGGTGTCCACAGCAGAACAGCTAAGATCCAATAAACCTCCAAGCATTGTCGTGAGCACATACAAGCTTTTCTTGAAAAAACACTGCAATGCTGAGACACTAAGTTAACCAAAGTATGGAGGGCTTCACTGAAAAATAACACAAATACAGGACTATTAAACATTTGTCTTTAAAGTTACCAATGGAAACACTTTACACCTCAAATGCTGCAGCTCCTCCTTTCCACAAGAACCTCAAACTATCAGAAAACCGAATGTAAAACTTCAGCTGTTTCAAGATCATTCTTTTGAAACTGGGGCTGCTTGGAACAGAAGTTGCCCCATACAATTCAAGAGTCATGAGGAGATCAGTGCAAAAATCAGCATCCACAGCTATGTGTTTCTGGATGCATTAGCTGCACCACAATTAACACTTTAAAATGTTAATGGAAAGCAAGCTAGAATCTTGGACAGAGGCCTTTTAGGCCAAGGGTCAGACTTGGAAATGGACCCCCTTAACAGATAAAAGTTGTTTACTTTTTAAATTCTGTATCATTCAATAGACTTAATATGAAATTTCTGAACTGTTCTCAGGGTTTACAAGTATACGCTGACAGATAATCTAGATTGGGTGAGAACCACCTACATTAGGAGAGAAAACCACAGCGCTTTCATTGATACGCACTCTCCCACCACTGACACCAGTTTTCCCTTCAGGACGTACTACACGAAAGTTGATTACAGACTGTGGAACATTATTCCTCCTCCCTAACTTTCTTTTCAAATGTAGAACTTCCAAAAGGCCCCAGAAGTTTCTTTAGGCTACCCCAGGCTGTACAACAGACTTACCAGATACGCTGTTAACTCCGAAGGACCAAATACCGCTGTGACCGACAGGAGCCGTGAAGTTGGTTCCTAAGGGTGTAGGAGTGACAGATCCGCCCTGTCGAATTCTAGCAAGCCTTTCTGTCCCGATGGGAGGGGGTACCTTTCGATCTTGATTGGCGTTACCCGTTTTTGGCTGGCCCAAGTTAGAAGGTGCAGAAGCAGCTGAAAGGGGCGAAGATGATCCTGAGGAAACTGATGGAATAGGAGATTCACCTGCTGAAAAGAGTATTTCTCTTGCTTAATTACACACAAAGCACACAAGCTAGCGAGCATAAATGCTACCCGCTCTATCCCCCCAATATTATCTCAAAGCAAATGATAAAAAGGTTTTAAAGGCTTTTTTGGCAAGCATTCTTCAAGTCTTTCACAGAAATTCTGTTTAGAGTTTGTTTTAACTCTAAAATCAACATTATAACACAAATGCTTTCAGCCATCAGAATCATGATATTCTCATGACATAGCAGTACATCTAAATTAATTACAAGAAAGAATAAGAAACATGGAAGAGTTTCAGGAAGAGGTGAAAACATCAGCCAAAATACCATAAATATCTAAAACAGCCTGGTTTTGGTATCCACCACTTCCAGCAGAAGAGAAATTGGACAGCTTCCCAAAGCCACGTGTAACATAAGAACATAAATCCCACCAACTTCAGAAGCGTCACTGACTCTTCTTGGGAAATCCAACTTCCTTTGAGCACTCATTTAAACGTTTTGGTTCTTAAGCTCAGAGTGGCAATGAAGTTGCATGCAGTGACATGAAAAGCCTCTTCACTCAAGATTCTGAATCAAAGACCCATATTTTCTGTAAAGCTACTTCCATGTTCTTCCCATCAAGAGGAAAACCCACTGTTACCTCGGATGATGCTTAAAGATTTTGGAACATTTTAAGTAACATGAAATAATTCCAGAATCCCAATTTAAAAAAAAAAAGGCAAGTATAGCTTCAAACCATGGCAAACGTGACATTTTCACCTAATATTACACTTATACTATTTAGAGGGGAATCTTTAGCTTGGTATAATCACCTCCACTCCCCCACAGCTTCATGGCCTCTCCTCTCAGAGCCTACAATGACTGATTTTTTTGCCCAAATATGCCTTTAGTAACGTTACCAGAACTAGTGGCATTTTACATGGGAAAAAACACAAAATAGTACAGCTTGGGATTTGCACGCCATCCTCACAGCTGCTAAAAGCAATTGGAAAGCATTGTGTGCATCACTGGGTAATTTCCCCTCAAGTTACAAATCTACTAAAGACAATAGCTATGAATTTATAGTTAACTAAGACAGACCCATGAAGTTCCTACATGAATTTGTTGCGCTTGTCCAAGGATGTGGTGAAAAATGCTGTCTGTTAAAGCTGGGAGTCCCAACAGGCGCTGGCCCTTGAAGGTAAACCCGTGCTCCTTGTATGTTTGCTGAAAAGCCTGTCAAAGGACCTGAAGAAGAAGTTGTAGAGCTGTTGGATGGATCTAGAGAGGGTAAGCCTGAAATAAACATAAATTTGATTAAATATCTCTCTTTGGGAACCTGCTTCAAAGCACCAGAGCGAGCTAGTGCTCCAAATATAATTAAAGCATCTCATCACCTTCGGGGGTATCTGCACATGTTAAGTTCATTTTACAGGTGCACGATTCTCCCTTAGAAACCGACAGAAGGCATTTCTGTACACTCTCTGCTTTGGCCTGAAGTTTTAATAAAAGACAGCCATCCCTTTGGTCACTGGAAAGAAACGATCTTAGCAGGGAGGGCAAAGGAGGAAAGCTGGGAGTGGCAAGGACCTTTGCTTACAAAAAAGCCACGCAAGTCAAACAGGGATACAGGGCTCTGTGAAAGTCCCAGGGGAATCCGGCACCAGGGAAGTAGTTCGCTGCAGTACAGTTTTTGCCATCCTATAGGTACATTCATATATAGATCGGTCAGAGCATGCTGTGTCCAGAGAAACAGGACTGACGATGCACAGCACAACAGGTGAGGGGGCTGCTTTCTACAGGGATGTGTGAGAGGAAGGGAGAGATGGAGAGAAAGTTCAAAGTCCCACAAAAATTATTAGCAAGGGGGAATTACAGTTTTTATTAAGCCAAAGCTTTTAAGTACTTTTCAAAACGTTGTAAAAGCTCTTATCACACGTTATTACCTGAAAGCAGAAACGGGCATGGCCATGTGTTCACCTGAGTTTTGGGTTTAGTTTCAAGGGCCTATTAAACAAGACTAGTTTCAAAACCATTTAAACATTTGAAAATTACCACAACCAGGACCAGCCTATATTGCTGCAAAGCAAGATTGAAGGTTGCACCTACTTACACCACAGCAGTCTGCAAACAGCAGTGGTGACAGGTAATACCTTTGGTCATAGACTAGAGGTGCACCTTTCATCGCCTGGATACGTTCCTGAAAGCCAGGTCTTTTTCCCCCAGTATTACCAACCAAGTCAACCTGATTTACTGCTTCCAGAAGTGCCAGATCCAACCTGCTCACATTGACAGAAATGACCCACCAGATTTGAAGGAGGTATTTTTCTCACTAGCCCTACCCCAAAGGTTAAAAAAGAGAAGTCTCCATTACAGACAAGGAGAAATAAATCACCACCACCACCAGAACACGGGGTGCTCAGACAAGGGAACCTGAGCGTGGGAGGACAGTCTTTCAGGGTTTGTCACAGCACAAAGTGCAAGACTCCATGGCTATGAGGAGGATGCTAATGCCTGTGCAGGCTGCCTGTAAACGCAGTTTTGACTGATCTGCGTTTGTCTAGAGCTGCAGACTGGCCTCCAGCACGGAACCTAGCCATAAGCAAATTGCAGCACCTCCAGCTGAGGGCCCTTCCTGTGCATCTGCCGTGGAGCTACCGATGGGACACTCTTGCTAACCCTCCATCCACAGAAGTCAACTCAGAGGTAGTCAAAAGGCCCATACAGTGACCGATTCCACCACATCAAAAACAAGTTTCCAGCTGGCTAACAAACCACCGAAGATCCCGAGTCTCTGCCCCATACAGAAAGGGTAACAGAGCTGCTGCTGCCCATGGGGACTGCTGGTTTCCTAAACAGAGAACAAGGCAGAGATTATGACAAAAATAGCTCTTCTGCAGAAGAGAGATGCCCAGCTGTGTCTTTTGACAGCTTGGTAGGATGGGTACACGTGCAACAGCTGTACAGCCAAGATCATTTCAGCACTGCTGTGTATTTTCTACAGGTGGAAGTGTGGCAGCCAGAGATGCACAAATTCAACAGAGTAGTCAGTTTTCAGGTTGTAAAGAACGCTTTTTAACATTATCTTGCCTTTCATAAAAGTGGATTAAAAAAACCTTTGCTCAATATTAAAAATGGCTTCTATGAACAATGACTTACAGAATCCTGATTTCAGTAACAAGTTTCCTATTCATGTACTTACCAACAAAATCAGGTTTTATAATACTAAAACCTTTTGCAATACCATACTCTGCAGTTACTTGGGCCATGAATTCAAACTCTTCATCATGCTCTGAAAGCGTAACTCAGCTTTTGAGACTGGTGTCAATCTCACACAAACTCTGCTCAAAATTCAGTTTATCAAAGCCCCCAGGCACTTCTGCAGAAACTGGTTACTGCAAGGGCTACCTCCACTTTTAGAGAAACAGCCGCAACACTTGGTCACTCCATGTGAAATAGGGAGCCCAGCCATTTCATGCTACTTCATACTCATGTGCTGCTTCCTAAGCTGGCATATTTCAAGTTTGTGATACCTTCTAACGCCACGTGAGCAAGGTCTCAAGCCCCTTCTTAAAATGCGGAGGAAAGAAGCTACAGACAGACTTCTTTTCGTCTTCTCCACAGCCTCCCCAAATGGTTGGGCTAAATCTGCCCTCAATCTGGAAGCTGCTAGGACAAGAGATCTAAAGACATAAGTGAGACAAAAGGCCATTTCCAGAACAAATCCACAGCCGGTGAGGAGATCTGCAGATGTATCTGTGCCTCGAAGGAGCCGGTGAATCAGAGAAAACTCAAGCTGCAACTGAGCTTACCCATGAATAGGAAAAGCAGAGTACCCATCTCCACCCTGAGGTGACAACTTGTTAAGAAAAAGCTGGTTTAGTGCACAATTAAATTATATTAAACCTCCACCAAGTCAGCTTAGAGGTGGTGATCACCAAGAGATGTTGATTTGTGGAAGAAATTGCCACAGCTCAACTGTGCAAGACAGGCACAAAAGACAAACCTCTGCTCCGTCAGATGTAGAGTCACAGCCGAGATTAGAGGATCGGAGGCCACCTGCTTTGATGGCCATCACTACTCCCTCTCATCACACAAAAGTGTACTGAATTGCCAGGCAAGGCCCAGACTGCTCCTTGTCCATTGCACTGCTGTTGGCCAAAGCGTAAGCCAGCAGCGACTGGCTCTTTTCCTCCCTTCTCAAAATCGCCAGAAACCTGCCATCGAACCCTATGGAAACAGCCATGGTAGTCCCCAGTTCAACCCACCTCGGAGGCGGAGCTGAATGGAAAGGTCTGTTCCCCTGAGAAGAGCCAGTGAATGAGATGGGTGGACAGACCACAGGACCACACTTACAATCCAAGGGAAGGCATCGGAGAGGTCCTCAGCCTACCGTCCCCACTCCGTTCCTCACTATCACACCTTCAAAACAGCCCCTTCTCTCCAGGCTCCCCTAACCCCCGTCCCCCTCCTCCTGTGTGACAGACAATTTAGATTCTGAAATGAAGGTGATCAAAAGCAGTATTAAGTAGAATGACATTAAATGAATCAACTAAGGACCAGTCACCTCCTGCCAGGCAGAATTTTAGTGGCACATCTACGTCTGCAGTTTTTCTTCACTTGGCAATAACCTAATCAAATTCCAGCTCAGAAAAAAATGTGTTCTGTCCAAATATTTTTGTGCTTCAGTTGAGAAGAACTTCATACTTATCTCCCCAAAGTCAACTGTGTAAGCTCTCCTTCGGTATCTACCTAACCTTCCTAACTCAGGTAAGAAGCAGATTTAGACTACCTATTTAAATACTTTAAATACTTACAGTCATTTAAGGATATATAAAGGACTAAGAAATTTTTCCCAATGACAAACAGATGACCTTAGCATAAGGGAACAGCAAAATTTTTTGCTGCTATGGGAAGTCCCAGTCAGCCGTCTCAGCATCAGCAGGATGCGATCATCAGAAAAATCAGCGGATCCCATTTGCCATAAGCTTCCTTGCCCAGGGGTTATTCCAGCAGCCGCCAACTCCCAGTTTAGAGCACTGCAGATAAAAAGCTGAGGCAACAAAGTGTTTCTGGAGTCTGCTGAGGAGGGTCTGGCAATTCTTTTATTAGCAGCCTATCTGACGAACAAGGTCCAGTTACTTTACCTTCCACAGCCTTAGTTACATCTGGTTCTGCTTACTGCGCTGGGACTGGACATGGCACAAGAGCTCTAGGTATTCACTCACTTTGCAGAGCTATACAGCCCAAATTAAACTATTAAGAATAAAACTACAGTCATAGCAAACATCCCAGTTTTGTGGTTAAAGCTAGTCAGAGAGAAGTGTTCTGGTTTTCAGAAGTCCTGTGCATTTGTAAATCAATCGAGAGGAATGGGAATGCTGAAAATCTTCTTTCCTCACCACGACGTCTTCCAAATGCCCCCTTCTCCTTTAGTCTGAAAGTCAAACTACTTGACTTGTCCCAATCCAGCATTCAAGTCCTGAAGCGTTAGTCCAAGTATCTAACATACACTGCGGGGATAAAGACAACTTCAAAGCAAGGCTCTCTAGCTACCCAGCTTCAAGGCACCATAAAGCCATTATGGCAAGAATGAAGGGGAGAACAGGGTGGCACAGACTATACCTCTTGAGGGTCCCTTCTAGCCAAATGGGTGCAGCCAGTTGCCTGCAACATAGTTTGAGCACTAAGATGATAATAATCCTTTAGACAGAGCACAAAGGGCAGGGAGCTCACTGTGAGTGTTCCTAACCCATTTCAAATAAATGCAGATAAGTTTGAACTGCTGTACTTAACAGCAGGAGGACAGCAACTTCCTAATAAAACACACCATGCAGTAGCACACCGGTTTCCCAAAGCACAACATAAGCTTATTAAAATCCCAGAGCCATATCAAGAGACAAAAAGTACAGAGAGTTTACCCTCACTGAGTCAAGCTGGAGTCTCAGATAAAATATTGAACAACTGCACACAGTCACTCCTGCAGCTGGAACCTGTCAAGAGTCCTGGCCCCGCTGCTTCAGGTTTGGTATCACCTGACCTTATGTTCCATTCCAACCCAAAAGCTAAAATCAATGCTACTCTGAACTCTACAAACAGGTGGAAGCAGTCCTGTGTCTTACAGAGGACAAGCAATGCAATGTCTGCAATGTTCCCAACACCTAACATCCTAGAAGACTCCTGCAGCTGGAACCTGTCAAGAGTCCTGGCCCCGCTGCTTCAGGTTTGGTATCACCTGACCTTATGTTCCATTCCAACCCAAAAGCTAAAATCAATGCTACTCTGAACTCTACAAACAGGTGGAAGCAGTCCTGTGTCTTACAGAGGACAAGCAATGCAATGTCTGCAATGTTCCCAACACCTAACATCCTAGAAGAGCTGAAGAGGGGGGAAAAAGAAAAAAAAAATCATCATCA
>NW_008795327.1:977538-1008230 GCF_000699145.1 Aptenodytes forsteri | reverse complement strand
ACGTGAGCAGCGAGAAGGAGCGGAAGAGGGGGGGGAAAAAAAAAAAATCATCATCAACATTTTAAAGAGCACTTGGAAAAAACAGGCCATCCTCATTACATTACTATTCTCTGTCATTTGTAAACTACTTCTCAATCAGTTTGAGATGATCAAAGCATAATGGTTGGAGAACGAATTCTGTCCAGTGCATGATCTTAATGACTTACCTACAGGACTAGTCGAAACCCGCTGGGAAGGTGGCCTGAAACCAGGAGCCTTGGAGTTGTCAGGATGCACGTTTTCCACGTGTCCTAGCACAGAGTTATTCAGAAAGGTAGACTGAACAGTGAAAGATGGGTCAGCAGCTGCTCGGGTAGAGAGTGGACAGTCTCCCCATCCTTGGTTAGCTGGCACCTGGTTGCTATCAAAAAGACTACTAAAGTGATTGAAGAGCGTTGCTGGCCCAAAGGTAGGAGGCAATGATTTGTTTGCTGGGTTAATGTGCATCTGAGAACCGTTCATAACGTTCATGGCTGACGAAAGCTGCACTGCAGCAGGTGGACCTTGAGAAGGTGTTAAAGGAACTTGATTCGTAACAAAAATAGACTGAGGATCTTGATGGAGGTTTGCATTTGGTACCACTGAATAGAAAGAACCTCTGGACTGCATCCTGTGAGTAACTCGAGGTGCTGGTACAGCTACTTGAGGTAAGTTACTGTTGTCCTGATTATCTGCAACAACTGACCTGGGTGACGCTAAGCTTAAAGGAGCAGTTTCCGAGCTGGATGAAAAAGGCATCGACATGGAAGGATTGATCTCTGACATGCTGGTTGGCAGTATTTCATCTTGGACATTATTTAGCGGTGCAGGGCTGCTCGATGGGCGAGTTTCAGCAACTCCTGAGTTGCTGCTAGCTGACATACTGCAACTACTTGCAACCGAAGATGGTGCGCATGCATTTGCAGCGGGCTGGTCTGGTGTTGACACCTTCTCTTTGGGTGCTGAGACAGCCGAGAAAGAGTCCGCTTTAAGTGCAGAATGCTGCGTTTGTGGAGCATTAGATGGCAGAAATGCTGTGGGCACTTGCCCGTTGTTTGGGGGGGCAGAGGAAGCTGAAGGCAGAGTGCTACAGGTGCTTGTCACAGTTGAGATTGCTGTTGCTGCAGCACTCGTCTTGGGAACGCAGGCAAACAACTGCTTTCTGACCGAAGAGGGAGTCCGATTACTGGTTACACACAGCGGTTGGGTGGAAGCAGCTACAGAAGAGACAGTAATGGGACAACTAGAAGTAGCTAATCCAGAAGACTCCGTCTGTAAAATATTTCCATTCTGACTACCTACACGACTTGAACTATTATGCTTTGGAGAGCTGTTTGTGCTGCCAGGGTTAACTGGTCTCACTGGGAATGGTCCCCAAGTGTTCGGTGAAGGTGAAAAAGTTCCTCCAAATTGGGCCATAGGTAAGCGAGGGTGCCGGATCTGTTGCATAGTTTGGGCAGCCAGCAAGGCAAAATGAGGGTGAGAATAAGCTAGAGGAAGAGACACCGGAAAAGATGAGCGCACATTCGCTGGGACGTTCTTGTTTAATTTGTTAGTAGGCTGGAAAGTAGATAGTGTTGATGACTGCGATGTGACTAGGGGCGGTGCTCCGAGAGGAAAGGAGTTCTTGTTTGAAGCAGTCGCAGTGCTGACTCCAGATGAAAAGTTTGCATGGATTGATTTGGTACTCGAAGCAGGTGTTCTTATATGAGTTTTCGGAATCAAGTCTTCCAGTTCCTTGGCAGGATCTTGAATAAGGGCATTGATGAGTTGCACTGCGTATCGTGTTGACTCTGTACCACCCCTAGATTAAATACAAACATATTTATCTTTTGCAAAAGGAAACCCCACTTTGTGCAACATCCCGTAGCCTCAATTTTATACTGATCTGCAAATCTATTGCATGTTTACGCCAATAAGTTATTTCTTGACTTTTGCGTAACTTAAGGATTATCTTTGACAAAACAGACCTTCATCATATCTTGGCAGCAGTAATATATGTTCTATTCTAGTACCAAGAAGCTAAATATTTCCCATCTTAAAAAGCAAACAAACTTCTTAATAAATGATATTGTGGACTAACTCAAGACTTTTGTTTCTAGATACTGTACCTTATAGTGATCATTCTCTCTCCATTCTTATCTTTTTGCTTATCAACGTCAATATGGGCACCAGTGACATCTTGAATTGCTGTGATGTTGCACCCACCTCTTCCCATTATTCTAGATACGACAGAAGCTGGGACAGATAATTTCTTTGACCTGTATCACAAAGATCACAAATCTGTGAAATGTATTCAAACTTTGAAGGCATACAAAAAATCCCTTGCTGTCTGACATGTGGCTGAAGCAATATTCTTAAGTTTCAGGGCAGCAAGTGGTTTTTTGCTGATATTTTCTTCACCCTTTGGAGCCTCTCAAACTCCCCCAACTCAAATTGCTCATCATCCTCAGTACCTGATGAGGATTCTCCAGAAGCACTTATTCCACCACTGTTGTAACACAGATGTATGTGCCTCACACTGCATCAGAAACCCTTTTGGATTTTATCTTATCTTGGGTACCTTCAAAGTGAGACAAATCCTTAGCTTATCAACCTAAATTTACATAAACAGCGCTGCTTCAAATATAAAAGCCCATGGCTTAGCTACTTTGATCGTTTATAGCAAGGGTTTATAGCAGGAAGGTGGTTTTCCAATATTTTCCCAGCAATCAGCTCTGTAATACCACTTGCATTCACAACCCTTTTAATACCCACCTCTCTCAGACCTCAAGATCTGAAAGTTTATTGGTGACACTACGCAACGGTGGATGGCAGACGGTTAAATTGTGCAGTTTTGTGATTTAAGGAGCTGCTGGAAGCCACCGTGAAGGCAGCACAGATTTTCAGAAGCAGGCTTACTGTCAGGCCACAACACTGTAACGCGCGTGTTCAGCGAAATAAGTAAATGTAAAATTTTTGTAATTCACATGGTATTGGTGGGTCAGTGCAGGCATACAGTACCGGAAAGTCTTTGAACATGAGCTATGCTTGCATTCAGACCCCAGCCAAGGTCTCTCTGGGCCACCACTGTCCCCAGACTTTAAAGGCTGGACGTCTCAAGCCCATACACCGCTTTCAAGCTTGCCAGCGATGTGCAGTAGTTCAACACTGAACAATTAAGAGGGGATTCAAAGGGGTTTCAGAAACCACTGCGATCACAGTGCAGGTGCCTCTGAACACTGTACAGATCACCACCATCCCCTGAAAAGGCTGCCAGCTTCACCTAGCTATTCCAGTCTTGGAAACTTTTAAGTAACTTGATCCTCAGGAAATTGTTTCTCACTTAATAGGACTTAAATGAAACCCATTTTATTTTAAACACATCTAAATACATGGAAATGTTCTAAAGCATCACCTCATCTTTCCAAGGTGTTTTTTCTGTCCCCCTCTCCTGCCAGGAGAGCATGCTACAACCCTCCCCATCCCCAGAAACCAGGTCCTCAGAGCACACACCCAGCTCTCCTCCCAAGGCTGTTTCATGCTTTGGGCTTTCTTCCCCGCTCCAACCCCAAGGCTCCTCTCTCAAGACAGACATCCCAGTCACTCCCTCCCCAAACCAGAGTTTCCATCATCACCTAACTTTCGAGATACACCCACATTACTCACAGGGCTCCTAAGCATACCTTGGTCTGCTTCCACCTCAGCCCACTAGGAACCCCACGCCACCACCTATGGAGACATTCCTCCTCCAGGAGAGCTCACCCCAGTGCCCAGGCACCTGCCCACCCATCACCCACTGCTGATTCCCTCCCTGCCCGCCAAGCTTGATGGTTTTTACCTTGAGAAGTGCCCAAAACAGTACCTTTTTGCTCCGGAACAGCAGCGCCCTCCTCTCTGCAGCTGAAATTGCTCAATTGGTGTTGGCTGCAGAGTGTTGCTAGGGGGAGGGTCTTTCAAAACTCTGCCTACTTGCCTGTCAAGGGCAGAAGGGATGTTTTCATTGGTTACTTCTTTGATAGACATCCCTTCTAGCCAGGGGGTTACTCACGGGGAGAGGGGAGAAGAAGAATTCTTGCTAAGCCCAGGAGAGACTTTAGGAGAGGAAGGCATGCAGCTCCCGGGCATTTTGCATGCGCATCTAAAGTCACCAAAAAGCTCTTTGGCAAGACGCATGCTTCGATCCGTCAGGGCATAGCAAACACCAGTGCAGAACACTTTATGGACGCATTCTTTATGGCACAAAGCCTGATTCCTCAGGGATGAGGAAAGGTCGGGTTTTGGATGCCATCTCTAGAACCCTACCACCTCCAGCAGAAGAGCAGACAATACCCAACCAAGAGGTTGAGTTGAGCCTATGAGACTCAAGAGACCCAGGAGGAGTGACGGAGCAGCTCCAGGGTCAATGGTGGGGTCTGTGTGCAGCCCTGGAAAAGTCAGCTGCCTGTTTAATGGTTTCATGCCTGCACAACTCACCAAGTGGTGGGCAGTCTGCAACCATACGTTTAGCAAGGCCGCGTCACAGTGGAGACCCCATTTGCGAACACAACAAAAGGCAGAGACCAAACCAACTCTCTAAGGGTTCAAATGCTTCAATTTTCAGATTAAACTGCCTTTTTAACCTTTATTAAGAATGGTCTGTGGCTTCCACTAATCTGAATGCATTAAATCCTCCGTACAGTCTTTGCACGTAGCCTAAAATTCTCTAAAATGAGCATATTTGGACACTACCATTGCAGAACACAAAAGCAGGAGGGCATCCTAAGTGCACCCAAAGCATCTGACACTTGTATGTTCACGCTGTATTCCTTTTTGATAAAGAGAACAAAAAAAGGAAAGCCAGGTGATAATTTCTAGTTACAAGTAGTAGATATCATAAAGCTTACAGAAAAGATACTGGGGTGTTAATAGCCATATAATAAAAACCAGTACATACAAAAACAAAGGGAAAGTTTGCTTTACAGAAAGTCTTTAAACCTAATTACACCTCTAGCACTCACTTTAAGGTGACAAAATTTTCCATGGAATCAGCGATCAAGGTCACCGCCCAAAGCACGATGAAATCTAGCCTTGAAGAGATCATCCACCTCTCCTCTACTCTACTAACATCCATCCTGCCTTTAGTTCATGTGCAAGCAATCATCTGCTGTAGGGGCAATGCCATCTTTTCTAGTTACAAGTAGTAGATATCATAAAGCTTACAGAAAAGATACTGGGGTGTTAATAGCCATATAATAAAAACCAGTACATACAAAAACAAAGGGAAAGTTTGCTTTACAGAAAGTCTTTAAACCTAATTACACCTCTAGCACTCACTTTAAGGTGACAAAATTTTCCATGGAATCAGCGATCAAGGTCACCGCCCAAAGCACGATGAAATCTAGCCTTGAAGAGATCATCCACCTCTCCTCTACTCTACTAACATCCATCCTGCCTTTAGTTCATGTGCAAGCAATCATCTGCTGTAGGGGCTTTCTAATGCCATCTGCTCCCCCCCCCTTTTATCTTATCCCCACATCCTTTACTCCACTGAAGTCACAGGTAAAGAAAACCCTTGTGCCATATAAAATGTTCATGTCATACTGATGTTAAGTTAGCGAGGAGTTACTACAAATTAGGACTGCAATTTGTTTTCACAGCACTGCAAGAGTAAGGGGGGTAGATTTTTTATAAATTAATTATACAATTAAATAATTAACTAACATTGCCGGACATTCTATATTTGAGAATAATTTACAAGCTAAAAAGCTCACAGTTTTTAAACACAGAATTAAAGTCTTTACCTTCTAACCACTTCTTTCCAGCCTTCTTCTCTTTTCTGGCCTCTTTTTGGACTAGTCAGATTCAACTTTACATTTGGAGATGTCAGAGGCAGGGAAACAGGCTTGTAAGTAGTTGACAAGGAATTTGAGTGACCTTCACCATCAAGCCTGGGAACAGAAATGTGCTGATTACAAATTACAGAATAAAATGACAGCATTACAGTATACATTTCTGCAGCTTAAAACTACTAGCACAAACTGTTTTCGTTCTTATTTTCTACCTGGAACAACTGTTGCGTGACTTCATAGGTAGTTTTTTTACCTTTCAGTCCACAGCCTATACCTTTCCTCCAAAAAGTGGAGTGCTAAACTGAATGAAGTAATACCAGAAGCACTAAGGACATCAGATTTAAAAAGTTTATAATAGGTGGTACACAGCCACTTAGGCACAACCTGATTATGTGTCTATACTGTGTTCTCCTTTTTGAATAGCTTTTTAAGAAAAGGTACTTTGGTAATAATGTCTCTTTCTTACTAAATACTTGAAAGTGTCTGTTTTTCAGCTCTCATTGTTACAGATTCCCTGGAAAGTGCTTCTACCCCTCACCCCCCGTTTTATGAATGGGTAACTGAGGCACAGATATTTGAGCATATTTATGCGTTTAAGCCCCCGTGACATCAGTTTGGAAGCAGGTGCCCAAGTATCATTACCTGTACTAATACAGCTGTAGGAATAGTCTAGTAATACAAACAATGCAAAGTTTGGGTGAGAGAGAAAAAGAGAAAGAGAGAGAGAACAGGCAATCTCTTGTTAGGTTAACTGATCTACGTGGAGGTGGGAAAAAAGCAGCACTGGGAGCTCACAAGGTCATCTGCAGCACTGAAACATAGGCAGCAATCTTCACAAGTCACTGAAAAACTAGCCTTATGTGATTCAACCCAGCAAAACTACAGCATAGCTGGAAAATTTACAGAGGACCTCACGCTTCAGCTATCCTGCTAAGCATCACTCCTCCTCTTTACTATATGCAAGTTTTTATTCATCCATTTTATTCCCCATTCTTTACAGCATTTTATGTTCGTTGTGTCTTCTTGCAGGCAAACTGTTTGTTTATACTATACTTTATACAAACTTCAGAGATCTATCCACATTTAAGTAACCCAAGCATACTGATTACATGAAAAGCAATGTTTAGACAATATACCTTTTAAAATGGCAGCATTTTCTCTCTTTACCTCAGTAAGTTATAGCTCTCTGATAACACACCTGCCCAAGGCATTTTAAAGTTCTGGAGAACTTTACTTGTCCTCAGATAACTAAGATTGAGGCAAAGAGAACAAGAAAATGCATATGAAAGAAAAGAACGAAGTCCATTGTGGAATATTGATTCCAGAGTAGACTTTAAAAGCTTTTTTCTGCTTTGTCTGAAAATGTCTAGGTACATTTTCAGAAAAGCATCATTATGAAGTTTGAGTTTAAGTTTCAGTTACAGTAGCCTTGTCATCAGCATGTCTATGACTAGAGAGCAAATTTAGAAATGATTTTCAGACAAAGTCTGCCTAGTGCAAGAGCCAAAGAGCACTTGCAGAATTAATAAAATATACTAGCCCCATTTTGATATTTATATACTGTCTTGTTTCTTAGGTGTACTTTATCTAACAGAAGCGCCGCTTCTAACAAGGAGTTAGAAGTACGCATGTAGTTAGCCCTGCTGTAGTGAACTGCACAGGATTACAAGGCTTTTGTAGGAGGCCTTGGACAAAAGGTCCAAGGCAAAAACAATTTATGTTCATAAAACAGAACATAGACAAAATCCGATTTCTAACATTCCTAAGGGTAATCCAAAACCCACACCCCCCCAACCACAAGGGCTGACAAATCCACTCATTCTGCATCTAATTTTAATCTGGGGGAAAAAAAAAGAAAAAAGAAAATCCTGACTCTCTTCCCACTCCCAGACAAGTGCCTCAATCAGTCTGGCAACAGCCTTCTCGCTTGCTGCCCTTTTTGATCCCATAATGTTTGCTTTCTTATTGAAGCTGAGTTCTCAGTCAGCCAGGTGTCCTGTAGATCAACCCCCGTACCCTCTCCCCTCCCTTAATGCAGGAAAAGAAAAGAAAAAAGAAAATTATGGTGGATCAGATTCATACCACTTACATGTAAAAATAAGCAAAGACTACAGATTCAGATGGGATCTAAGCTTTTTGATTCAGACCAATGACCTATTCAGAAACTGGTGTTATAAAAGTTATTAGCTCATTCCCTGGCAACTGAATGATCTTCCAAACCATTCATATGGCCCCTGCACATTCACCGAGTTCCTTTGACTCTCACCTCTGGCTCGACAAGGTTAAATCAAACTGGCCATCAACCTGGCAGGTGAAATGCTCAGAGTCATCAACTTCTTCCCTCCTTAGAACAAAGAGATTGCAAGTCACATGAGTTAATGATGAAACCATAAAACAATCAGAAGGTAATGAAGCCACTTCTGTAAATAGATTATAAGTAAAGCTGGCACTTCCTTTCTAAATTCCCAGCATATTCACTTTAAGACCTATTCTAATAAAGTTGACAATGCAACATGGATGCTTAAATAGCGCAGAGAGGAAATTGGCTTTTTTGCTAAAGTAGTATTAAAAACTAGCCAGCAATGCCAAAAAAAAAAAAAATCTTATCTTTACCATTTTAAAGAGGTTGAGTTCAACAAACTTGACAGTGTTATTTAATAGCTACGCAAATAAAGCAAACTCAGTCTCTCAAGGCTTTGGGAATGAACCAGCTGGTGTAAAGCTTAAGCCACAGAAAATTTACATTGGCATAGGTAAAGCCCTGTGAAACAATAGGGAAGCAATACAGCAGTCTCACCTCGTTGGTGTTTTTGAAGCCGAGGTGCTCGTTTTTTCTTCCTGAGAGGGGATAAGCAACGAGGCATAGCGCCGCTCAGAGGAATTTGTATCCATTGTGAAGTTCAACTCTTGGCTTTTACCTCCACTGCTACTTTCGCTATTGCAATCTGTGCTATCCAAGTTATCTGAATCACTGTTCCCACTTGCACCACCACCTCTTGGCTCTCCATTTATTTTATTTTTATCTGCTTTTTGCTGTGCTAGAGATATATGCTGATCTGGCAAAATTATCTGCATATTCTGAGGAGTCTCTTTTGTTTTGTTTTTCTTATTTTTTCTATTTGTGCTGGGGGTAGTCACCACATTAGCTCTCTTTTTCCCAAAGGCATTTGTGAAAGTAGTTGAAGTCGCAGAAATTCCAATTGTAGTTGTAGTAGTTGCACTAGGAGGCTCTATAGGAACTTCTTGCTCCACTGAAAGAAAAACAGTTGATATACAATCAAAACCCACAAAATATAGAAATCAGTGCTTTGACTGAAGACACTACAGCTAAAGTTACGCTCCTTGCTGAGCTGTCAAACTACTTGCACTGCATTCAGCTGTAAGTCCTCCAAGAGTGAAAGACTTTTAGGAACCAGGGGGGCGGGGAAGCAGTGAACAAAGGAGTTTTGCCAGGAACTCTGACTGCAGAGGGCAGAAGCTATGCAACAATGTCACTGTACCAGAGAAGCCGGCTTTCAAACAGATTCCCTTCCCTAGATGGTTAAAAAAGGCACCACCACAACTACATTGTTCACAGAAACACTTGTTCTTTACCTTCATCATCATTTTCTTCTTCATCATCATCTTCTTGCAGTTCCAGAGTTTCTTTAGGCTTGTTTTCTTCATCTTCTTCTTGTTTTCTTTTTTGTTCCTCTTTCTTCTTCTTTCTCTTTTCCTTTCTTTTCTCCCTTTTAGCTGCAAGAGCTTGCTTTCTGCTCTCCTCTCTTGACTATGTAGGAGAAAAGGATCCATATTTAAACATTTTCACACAGATTAAATTATACTTATAATTCAGATCTTCCCTAGAAATCTGGGGGGAGGGAGAAAGGAGAGAGCACGATGAACTAGAATGACATTGTCACATACTGAATCATTATGCAGAAACTGGGCAGACCTTATGGAACAACATGACTAGTTGGTCCCAAAACTTCTAAGGAATGACAACAAAATAACAGCCAAAACAGAGGTATTATAAAAATATAATTTTACTGGAAAACCAGAAAAATCTCTCATCATCTCAATCCTTTCTCAAAAAACATTTAATAACCTCATTAATATTTTTGCAGCAATGTTCACATCTGAGTCAAAAAGATCTCCCAGAGTATTTTACAGAAAAGACTTGTTATCATTTGAACCACTTTTTTTTAATATATGTAATCAGTCAAATCAACTACACTACACTGTAGCTTTGCAGAGCAACTGATAGGTGTTTAAGGAATCAGCAACCTGGAAAATTTAATAAACTAATATGGAACTTGTTTGTCAAAAATTGTAAGAGCCTCCATTAAGAGAGCCCACTAAAGAGTGCTTAAGAAGTGTCTGCATTACTCTGGGACACTTCACAGTATTCTCAGTGAGGGAGAAGTTGATTTCCCCCACTATCTGCTCAACTCCATATAGTTCATCGGGCAGGTCGCAGGCTCTTCTTTGTAACACTGAGTAGAAGTCCGTAAAATGCTTATGGACTACATCTTACACGATATGTAAGACACCACCGAGACTGAAGACCTCCCTCATTGACATGTTATCTGCACTGAAGTAATGCAGGAGAGCTACTACCTAAGGTAACTATTGCCAAGTCCAAGCTTTCCTAAGAATGATAATGGAGTGGCTGAAGCAGAAGTCAGTTCTAATTTGCCACCCTCAGCATACACTTCACTTTTTGTATATTAGAGGAAGGAAAGCACATACAGTCACAGCATGAAGAACTACTGCCCTAAGAAGCACCAACAGGAAATATAGCCTATAGATTAGTACATAGTTCAAACCGTTATGCTACACAACAGCAATTCTCTACTCACTTTTTCCAGGTCTAGCTCCTTCAGCAATATAGTTGCATTCTTATTTGCTTCTGCAGCCTGCTGGTCTTTAGCTTTCACAATCGTCTCCACACACTGGTGACACTTTTTCAACAGGTCCTGGAATGCAAACTTGCCTTACTACCTCCGTAATAAACTAAAATTGAGGAGTGAGGCCTGCTCTACAAACATGAGATTAGCTTCCCTGTATTCATAAACATACAAACTACTTCAACAGAATAGGACTCTAAAAGCTGATTTTTATTTAAGTTCTGTATTAAAAAGGAGACATGCACAAACCTCCAAATCAAACGTACATGAGCAAACATGTACATTCAGTTTTTGAATACTTAAGAATTTCTCATGTGTGTTTTCCCTGAAAAGAAGGGACAGGGTCTTTTCCAGAAGTTAAACTCACCTTGTCAGTTATTGTCGCTATATATCGCATGCATTCAATGTCCGAAGGAAACTGGTTAACTTCTTTCACCAGGAACTGAACTACTTTCACGTGCCCCTAGAATAGCAAAGAAAATTCTAATCCCTTGTATAAAATTGTCAACATTTCTCATCAAAATACAAGTTTGATATCTCTTAGTCCAATGCAAAAGACTAAAAATAAGCAAGAACATTTCTGGTAAGCTGCTGTTTGGGAAGAAAGGTAGTTACCGTTTGCTCAGTGTTGACAGCATGTCTGCTGTTCTACATCATGGTGGCAAAGACAAGCTCTCCCACAGGTAATTTTTTATTTTAAAATAGGAGGACCAAACCAGGCCCAAGGGCAGAGGCAGCTGTTCATGTTTTCAGTAACAGCCAAGAGGACCCTCTTTAGACCCCACCTGTCACCCCAACCCACCCTCTTGCCATTCACACCACAGAGCTAACTTAGATGGTTCAATTACAAGGTAAGTCTGATCAGGGAACTGAGCCACCTGAGTATTATCCTAGCAAACATATTCCTCTGCTGCTGGATTCACTCATTGAGGGGGTACACTGTGCAACCACACAGAAAGTATCCAACTGTTGTCTCTCAAGTTATTTGAAAGCAATGGAGGGACAGCAGTGGCATGCTTGGTATTGTTGTTTGTCAAAAAAGCTGTACCCTTATTTGGTATTTTGTTAAAGGCAAAGCAGCTACAGTTAATAAATTCCTCTGCTATAGCTATGCTCCTTGCATCCAACAACATAACTGATGAAACCATCACAAAGCAATGTTCTTCCCGCCAAGGAGAAAAGGCAGTGACAAAAGAGCCGACTCAACAACAAATTAGGAATGGAACAGGAGAAGCACAAAGGAATCAGGACAGCTTATTACAGACTGGTGTTTTGTTCATCTCAAAAGCAGGACTGAAACAAGCAGTATAATCTTCAGAAATGTAGAGGGGGCTATGGTAATCTCAAGACAGTGAAATCTCAAACAGTGGAAGCTTTTGGACAGTGTATAACTGTAAATAATAAAGTTAACATGGTTTATGGAACAAAGGTTTTCACCTCTCAAAAATTAAATCTGTGTGAAGTACACAGATTATGATTACTTTAGAGCAGGCATTTTATCAAAACAGTAATTTTGCTGTTTTGTATTTGATTCTTCCAAAACCAAGCATTCAGATTTAAGACCAAATGAGAAACTCTATTTTGAAAACATTTAGCATTGAAACATAAAATTAAGTTGGTCTCCTACCTTGCGAAACGCTGACATAAGAGGTGTAATTTTCCGATTATCTGCAGCATCCACATCTGCTCCTGCTTGCACAAGCAGCTGAACCACATCATAGTGACCACCATTAGCTGCCAACCACAGAGGTGTGTTTCCTTTCTTGTTACGAACATCAATATGCGCTCCTCTAAAAAAGTACAAGTGTAATTGAGTGAAACAAGGTATGAGTAAAGGTGGAAGTCAGGAAGTAAGATCACAAAAGATCAGAGTACAATTGGATATATACCTTTAATTACTGAAATCTAGTGGCTAGATAGAGAAATTCTGTCCCTGAAATCTGCTGTTTAAGTTGCAACGTAGTGACACAGGCATTATTTAAACCTCCCTTACCGAAACAAACACTCACCCAACATAGCCTACTGCACCACCGCTATGCAACTAGCAACCACGGGTCCTTTAAATTATCATTAATGTGGTGACTACCCACAGGACAAAGCAGCCCCTTGAGATTTTAGCAGCGCGTAGGGTTATGCTTGAAGAGCTCAAGAGCTACTTCCAGGCTTTGCACCCCAAGTGACAGTGGGGAAATGCTCATGTGGGAATTGCTGGATTAATACACAGCAGAGCTGCCAAGCCACATGCTGTTTGCTTACCTCTGGTCCCAGCTGCCTGCTTAGCTTAATTAACACTGGAGTAGCAGGATACTCCAGGAAAACACTGGAGAGTAGGGAACAGATACAACATCCTACTTCCAAAGCTTCCCGCTCCCTTTGCTCTCAGATGCACGAGGCAACGTAAACAAGGGCACCCTTGCCACAGAGGAATACATTACAGAACAAATGTGGCACTAATGAGAAAGAAATAATTTACCGATTAATCAGGAGCTCACAGAACTTGTAGTGACCCTTATCTGCTGCAATTGTTAAAGCTGTATCTCTTGAGGAAGGCACAGGTGGAGCATTAACATCCGCTCCTTTATCAAGGAGAACCCTTCCAACCTCTGCATATCCTCCTGAAGCCGCTTCCATCAGAGGTGTGAGACCAGTCTGTGCAAAGAGAATGAATTACACAATGTGAAATTTGTACAATATACTTTGGATAAGACATAAATGATTTCTACACAGGGAAATCAGATTTTTTATTTAGCTGCTTATATTTAGTTTAGGAGCCTAACTTCAAGCATTCTCTTTCTCAAAACAAAAACAAAAAACAAACAAAAAAAAAAAAAAAAAACAAAAAACCAATACTACTGGGCTTTGATTTATACAAGCCCAGGCAAACTGTTTGACTAAGTACCACCAGACAGCTGTCTCAACAGCAAAAACAAAGTTTACAACAGGATTTCTAAAACAGAGGTTAGAACAGATCCAAATGAAGACACAAGTGTTTCTATGAAAATGCTCAGAAACTGGCTTTATAGCTTTTTTCTAGCCTCCCTTAGCACTGAGACTGATCTGGGCCCAACTTAGTTGCCAGGCAAATAAACTTATACCAGCTGCTAACATGCCCAACTGACCATTTGAGAGCTGGCTTTTATCCATATCCCCTTTTCTCCAGCCACAGTCATTCCAGAAGCAGGCGGGGTAGACAGACACAGCAATTATTTCAGCAGCCTTAGGAGTTACCAAAAATTCCTTTGTGCTGGGGAAATCAGTCTGGCTGTCTACACAAGCTTTAAGCTTGCTTTATGGCAGGAGACACAAAGCTGTCCCAGAGTACCAAAGGATGGGACCTGTGGAGCATTTCAGAGGCACAGAAAGTCACAGTACTGAAGCCACGGGTTCTACAGCAACGTAAAAGCTTTACAAAGTTTGATTGCACTACTGCTGTTGCAGACAAGAAATCTGTTCTACATGAGAATCACTATAAGCAACACTATTCTCTTCCTGCCTAGACTTCACTCATATGTAAAAATATGTATATCTATCTGTTCTGTTAACGAGTATCACATCAAGCTTAAACCTGAAGTTTCTCAGTACTACAGAACAAGAGTCAATCTAAGTTTCATTATGAACTCAGAAGGACCAGTCAGCTTTTCCCTAATGCAAAAAAATTCATCACCATTGATGCTTTTTTTTCTTAAAACCAAACTTATCTCAGAACATTTAATAAGTCCTCTGATATAATAAGTCCTCTGAGCCCAGAGAGGCTCAAAGTAACAGGAAAATTTGAAGAAACTTGACAACTCAGAGAAATCACCTGTTAGAAATAAGTCATAAGGAAAGGCGATTCACACACTTACCTTTGCCCTGTGCTCAACGTTGGCCTTCCTGTCCAAAAGCAGACTGACCACCTCTGCTCGGCCTTGGAAACAGGCCAGGGTGAGGGCTGTATTCCGGTTGGTCTCAATTTGGGCGTTAATATCAGAACCCATATCAAGCAACAGTTTCACGGCAGGTACGTGGCCATTCATAGCAGCCAGCATCAGAGGAGAAATACCTAGCTTACTCCCGGTCCTAAAGGGAAAGAAACAAACTGCAGTTCCCAGAACCGAGGAATGCTCTGGGAAATGTAAGTGTATCTAAGAGGAACAAAATGTTTTGTTGTAAGCCAGAAAGGAACATGTAACATACACAAATATGGACACTGACCTAAAATACTAGCGTTTTTTAATTGATTAGGAGAAACCATCAGAGTAACTACATGCAACAGACAATTGCAATTTATAAACAAGGAAAATACATTTCAGCTTTAGATGTTCAGATGGCTGAAGCACACATAAGCCTTAAAATACATACACTAAAAATCAAGGCTGCTTCTGATTCATTCAGAAAAAACATGCTTCTAGCACAGCTGCAGTTTTAACTTTCTCTAGTGATAGAATATATGTAAGTTTTCTTAAAATGAATAAAGAGGAGGCTTAAGAGACATAGCTGTGTATTTGTTCCTCTAAAGAGGAGGCTTAAGAGACATAGCTGTGTAAATTTGTTCCTCTTACTGAAAAAGACATCTTCAAACACACACATAGAGCTGCCCTGAATGCTTTGGCCAGTTCCTTTACCTGGTTCTATTGGAAATAGTCTGACTTCTAGATCCCAGATGGTAGAAAAGGGAAAGGGAAGAAATAGGTTTGCAAACTATAATAATCCCTTAAAATTTAGGTATAAGGGAGATGAAGTTTGTGATAGTTAAAGGCAATTTAAAAGCACTAAGATAACATGAACATAAAGGATAACATCAGTGTAGAAAGGCTGCAAGGAGGTCTGAAAGCACTGGAGATTCCAACCTATGCCTCAGTATGCAGCCAACAATGGAGTGTCTGTGCTATACTGCAGTTCATCTGGTGTACATAGTACATTACCTTGAATTAATTTCTGCCCCAGCATTGAGAAGAATCTTGATGATATTAACATAGCCACCAGATGCAGCAAGGCTTAATGGCGTATAATCAGACACATTCCTGTGTTCTTTATTTGCTCCCCGGGCCAACAGCAAATCAACAACCTGAAAAGACAGCATGCATATTAAAAGACATATTGTGGCCTATCCAGGAAGTGAAAGGATGTTATCACATGTTCAAACCTTCCAGTATGCTACGCTTCCATTGTCAATAGATAAGATTCTGCAGGAAAACCTCTATCCTCTTTTGCTTTACTTTTACATATGTGCTTGTACAGACTTAGCAACTGATGAATACATCAGCTAATCTGCGTGGGTTGTAGCAGTGCAGCACTTGTCTTCCAGAAAGATTATTTTACCTAATCAAAAATGCAAGGCTTTACAGTGAAGCTCTTCCTGTGAATCTTGAGTTTGCAAACAAGGGATCTGTCCCACTCCCATAATATCTCTCACTGTTTGACCGTCTCTTTCAGTAACTCCTACAACTTTAATTCAAATGACACTTGAGCCAAGTTTGACCATCTGTATTATATGGTCTTTCCAACAAAACACATGGTAAAAATCAGACCGACGGATGTTAATGGAACAAGCATCAGGAAGGACTTCTCTATCAGAAGCTGCTTAAGAGAAATAAAAGGGGGGGAAATTAAAACATTTCTGGTGATGTACTGCACTTTAGTGGGCCTCATTTTACTACTAACATAGGCTAGATGATTTTTCAAATAAGCCAGAAAAAAGGCTGCCTCGCAAGCTGCTAAGCCAGAAACATAAGAGGTAGATTCTGGCATAAGGAAAAAAAATGAAGACTAAGAACAAAAGACTTAAGTAGTTCAATACGGGATGCTATCACAGGCCACACTGATCTCTCCTTTTATTTGTGAGCTGCACTTTTACTGTTAAAGATCTGAAATTAAAAAGTCAAAGTGGAAACTTTCCCTTTTTGGCCAACTGTTTTAATCCTTAGAAGTTCCAAAACTTACTACTCCCATACCTTGCAGAGAGCCCTTTGCCATCTCCGTGCCATCTTCTAAGCTAGTATGCCCATGACTAAAGTAGGAAGGATTGAATAAATCTTATTCGGGAGGGGTGGGGGGGAGAAGCTGAGAGAAAATTGAAACCTCCTTAAAAGACTAGTATAATGTGCCCTGCATTGCATCTGCACTTATCAGTCCTGCACATTACCACTAAAAACCATGTACTGCCAACACAAAACTCCAGTTTCTGTCCCTGTGCGCCTGCACTGGCTGTTTTAGTTTTGAGGGTGGGGAAGATGCATAAGGGAAGTGTTCAGTGAATGAAGTTACTCATTAAACATCTCTACCTCCCTCACAAAAGTACTTATCTTGCAAGGATTCATCGACAGAAGAATGACCACAAGTTATAACAACCATTAGCTAACAAAACTGGGATAGCCAAGGGAGAAAAGAATAAATTCTCTTTCCTCTTGGAAGAAGAAAAAGACTTAAATTAGCTACACTTATACAGGTTAAAAACCTTCCAGAAAAAGGATGATTTATTATATCATCAAGAAAAAAAAACCACTGTACAAAAAACTATCTACAAAAAACAATTCAAACCCATTGAGGACAAATATGTCTGTACCTCTTGGCGTCCACCGGAGCATGCCAACGAAAGCGGAGTATCCTTTGTGCGCTCAGACTGTGCTTCTATATCCCCACCTTTGTCTAGAAGAATTTCCACTACACCAACATGTCCAGCAGTTGCAGCCAGAATCAAAGGCGTAAAACCTAGTAACAAGAGATCATGTTAAAAGCAACCTTGAGAATCTCAGAAGTATTATTAAGGAGCAGGAATGTACAAAAGGGTTAATTCACTATGACTTCTATTGATCAGATATGTCTTCCTCAGACTGGGGGCTTCCTGGTGTAGACCACAATCTCAGACCCTTTCCTGGCCCTCTTCTGACCCCGACACATTTAGGCTCTGATTCCAGCCAAATATAATTAAAGGTTCTTCAAAAGGAATCTAAACAGTACTTGCATTGATCAGTTTGGATTAAGTTCCAACCAGCACATCTCTTTAGAGAAGTCACAGCTTTCCACTTAATTCCTATTTAATAAAGCTCCAACAAGTGAACACATCTGCACTGCTCATGTTGCTTACTTCCAGTGGTCAATGTGAGTTCCAAGGAGAGAGGCATGGTGGTTTTGTTCTCTCAGCTCTAAAAGATTTGAGATTTTGCTGAACTCTGTTATTGGGAACAATACGATCCACAGCCTGACAACTGCTCCCCATTAGCTTTGTCAGCCAAGATTTGATATTTACCCCCATTAGCCACTCTATCTAGTATGCTAAGGTCTTTTGTGGAGGGTGAATCATAAGGACAAGAGTGCTTCACATTTCGCAAATCTGCGTAAGATACCACTCAGATGCACTTCCTTTCAAAAATACAGACAGAAAGGCATGCAATGTCACTGGCTTGATATGGCCAATATTTCTACATGAAGTGCAAGAATGCAATTCTACATTTTTGCAAGCTTTGGTAATTTTTTGAGCAAAGAATCCCAAATCCCAATTTGAAATTCACTGTTTCAAGTTATAAAACTGTTTTACTGTTTTAGCTTACCCTTCTTGTCTCTGTGTTCAATATTGGCACCGCGTGCTATCAGTACAGACACAAGTTCTTCATGACCTCCCGCACATGCAAGGGTCAGAGCAGTGTCGTGATTACTTTCAGTCTTCACGGTTGGGAAGAGAAAGAAGCAGATATTCAGAAATTAAAAACACTTTAAGAGAACTTCAACATTTTTAAGACAGCACTAGATTAAATTTTTTCCTTTCAGAACTTATCAGAAAGCAAGCCCACTCAAAACCAACTGCAATTACTCACGTGTGCATCGATGTCAACTGAAGGATACATAGGGAGCACTGACTGCGAGGGCACATTGCTCGATGCCTGTGAACAAGGCTCAGGCGTAGGGGATTCGGTAGTGTGCGAGGAGCTGGTGGGGCCACTGGGCACTCTGCTATTCACAGCTGAAAAGTAACACGGTGTTATTAATCCACTCTTAGGAATGCCACATTTTATATGAAAAATATTTAGTCTCGTAAAACTGCAACAGTCTAACATCAAAACAGTAATGGGGGGAAACAAATTAAGTGTTCCTAAAAGCAAACGAGTTGGCGTCTTGAGCAAAGAAGCTTTCCAGCAGTTAAACAGTGTAAGTATCATCCCCAAACTGTGTTAAGTTAGAAAATAATTTTATTAATTAGTCTGTATGCATTACGAGTATGAATTATGAAGATTATTAGTTATCCTTTTCAAATTGTAACCTTCACTGTTAGAGTTCAATCATGTGCTCAGTCTAAGCAGGCAAATGATTTATCACTAAAACACAAACCTCATGTTCAGAAATACAGTCTCATTCTGGAATTCAAAAGTTTTTCATGTAAAGGTTAGTGCACACCTAGTCTCCAGAGAAGGTTTTCAAAGCAAGATGACTGACAGCAACTTACACCATTAATTGTGTCTCAGTTAAAACAACCCAGGAAGGGTGGAAGAGAAGCAGACAGGAGG
Organism: Aptenodytes forsteri; assembly: GCF_000699145.1. NCBI lineage: Eukaryota > Metazoa > Chordata > Aves > Sphenisciformes > Spheniscidae > Aptenodytes > Aptenodytes forsteri. The sequence continues at coordinate 989,033 of NW_008795327.1, read as the reverse complement.
GGGCAGTCAACAAAAATAAAGCTGAAAACTGTCTGTGCTCCCTAAAATTTATGCTGATTGATACACAGCCTGTAAAAGATTTAATCCTGAAGATCTAGTGCAGCTCAGGGACACGAGTAGTACAACTTTATCTTCTTTTTAAAAAAAAAAAAATTAAAAAAATTGATAATTGAGAATCAGATTTTATTCATATAGTTTTAAATGAAGCTTTACCAGAACAAGCAGAGAAATATCCCTGCGCATATATATCGCGGGGCCAAGACCTCTGCCTGCCTTTGTAACCAAATGAGAGTCCGAGGGGAGCCCAAACGAATCTAAGGCTCAGCTGGGATTACTTGGCAGGAAGGTCTAACAAACCTTTGCACTAGGTACGAGTGCACTTTAACTGTAGTAAGCCATGCTAACATATAGCAGCTGGATTTGACAAGTATTGTCACTGCTGGATTGCCAAATTTCTATACTGTGCAGCCTTATTAGATGGAATACAGGGTTAGCTTTATTTATTTTCTAAACACACAGCATTTTGTAGTATTCCTGGAACAGGCAACTGACAGAAAACACTAACTGCAGGTAAGAAATACACAGCAGCATTTTGCTTTTCTCCAAGTGTTTCACTCAATAAGGGAAGATGAAGGATGAACTCAAACCTGTGTACGACTTAAAAGAGAAATTTTTGCAAACCCTTCCCAGCTCAACCTTCCCGATTCCATTGACAAATTACGCACCAGCTATTACTCACAGGAAAACGGTGCAGACTGAAAAGTCTTAGAAAAATCCTCAACATGACCACTAACACCACTAATTCAGCCTACAGGACTGCATATGCGCAACAAAGGAAACAGACTGGAACAAGTTTAGATGGGTCACTTCAGTTGGGTTCTAGAAACATCAGGGGGGGTTGTCACTGAAATTTTGGGAGGTGACAGTTTTCAATTGTATTTTTTAAGTAAAGCATTCTCCTTGGTGGTAGCATTAACATTTGGTTACCACACTTAAGCAACAAAGTATTGTATCGGAATTCAGAGTTGACTTTTGCCTCACGTTACAACCTTCAATGAGCAAACCAGGTTTGTATTAAACGTTTCAAATATAAAAGCTCCCACACTTCATCTGCTTACTATGGATTACCACTTATAGCAGCAGATGAGCATTAATTAATGCAATACAATTGTTTTCTTGCTCAATGCACTGAAGTGCAAGATACTAATTGGATTTCTAAAGATTATTCCTTCCAGAATACTAGACACCAAATCACCCTTTTAAGGATTTATATTAAGTCAAACTGGTCCTTCCTCATGAAAGACACTGGCTCAATGCTTTCAGATCTTGCAGCTATAGATATATCTAAACACACGTGCATGTGCTGTGTGTACAAAGCAGGGGTGTGCAGAGGGACTCCACTTGAGCCAGTTTAAGGGTCCTCACTGTAATATATTCAGTGTTACTGTTACAGGTTCCACAAGTTCTCTACATCTCACAACCATGACTGAAAATGTCCAAGTATTTCTCGCATACTTTAGATTTTCATCATGTGCTTGAAACATATGAGTGTGCACTAAGCACTTCACGTGCACAGCAACAACGATGTCAAATATGAGAGAGAACAGCAAAGGCAGTAGAAATGCAGATAAACCCTGTACTGATACCCCAAATAAATAAAATCTAACAACAAATAGTCCTACAACACCCACTGATTAATCATCCCCTCTATAACTACTGAGTTTACAAAACTGCAGGATTTTTTAAAGTGTAATTTTCTGTTTCCTTAGTGTGGCTGGCAAGCTGGCCCAATGGAGCATCAACGTAATTCATGCTCTTGGAGCAAAACACGTCTGAGAACATCTACCTCCAGTTTCATGGGGCTGATTTAGCTCAGCCTAAGTTACACAACAACATACAGATTTTTCAACTCAAACATGACCTTGCAAGAATGGTTCCATCATCCCTTCGCAAACATTTGTATGAAATTGGGGTTAACTCGTATTTCCCCAAGTCCATTTCTAGATTACCAACCTCGATCATGGGAGGTGGGACAGCTACTGCTCCTGGGAACCCCATCCAGGGAGACGCAGTCATCCTACCGATGGGACACAATGGAGAGCCACCTCTCTGCTTCTGCCTCCCATTACTAGGAGGAGCCCGGGGCCGTGCCCTCAGGGATGGCTTCATTGGTCTGACACTGGCCCCAGGGAAGTCGAGGACATCTTGCCGATCACTAGTCTTTAGCAGGTCATACTCACACTGCCAGAAGCTAATGTGCAGTCCCCCCGAGGAGCCACACCACCATACCCACTCCAGACTTTCATCTCAATAATTGGCATTAACTCAGGAACAACCGCAGCACCGCAGCTCGGCAGTGGAGAGCAGCACTGGCACTGCCCATGACTCCAAGGGGAAAGGCTAGCTGGAGGACATAAAACCAACCGCGGGGGGATGATCACCTTCAGCATCTCTGCGGTGCGCTGCAGGATTTTAATGGACTAGAAAAATGTGCGGCTTTCACCCTCTGAGAAGACAAGGGAGAAACTTTCAAACATGCAGATTGCTTCCTACTGAACAGGCATTCTGTCTTTTCACCAGGAAGGGTACTGATAAACACACCGATAGCCAGGCATTGATTAAAACAAACAAATAAAAATCAGTTTTCACAATGCATACCTCAGATCTTTATAAAGATCACCTATTTTGTGACATAGGTTTTGGATGTTTCCAAAAACTTCAATATTCAAAAGACTTGTATTAAAAAAAGATATTCTACATATTTTAAGAAGGTCTTGCAACTTTCCAAAGGGACTTTCTTTGAATCAGTGTGAAGTTGAAGGCAGGTCTCCAAAGACATGGATGACTATTTTCCAAAGTTATGAAAAAATATCACAGGAAACACGAGTAAAACAAAAGGAAGCAAGAACTTGGTATTTTATCTAAGTACGACTCTGGAGGCATTGGCAGAACCTCGAGCAAGCAGCTCTGGATGAGATTGCAGCTGTAGTCTGAAACTGCATCTACTCAACTGTTGTCATGCCGTGAGCATGGACGTTCATGAATACTGGACTTGGATTTCAGTTCCCCTTTCCTCAAAGGAACTGGGATTTTCAGGACAAAGAAAACAACACTTTTTCATGACAGAGCAGTCTTTCAGCCTGTCCACACAGCTGCTCAGTAACACATTACTGCACAGAGGCTTTTGCACATTGGTAACTGCGTCTTGTTTTATGAGTCCCCGTTTCTCACTCCAGATTATCCTAGTAACCAGTTTTACTCCAAACAGCAATCCTAAATACATAAACTTAGATGTCACTTTCCAAATCATTACCTTAAAATATCACAATTCGGTATAACTGACCACAACTAGAATTTCAGAACCAAGTAACAGTTAATAAAGTTTCTCAAAACACGCCTGGAATTTCAGTATACAAATGGGAGCTCGCAGGAGGAAAGTCAGACAGAAGCACACAGAGATGCCACCTCCTGACTAAAAATACCGGCCGAGTAGAACAAACAGGAGTAAAAATATTCCAACTAGAGACAAAACCTAGCCACAAAAAAAGCAAGTTCCTCATCTTGAATACCCTAAAACAGAAAAAGCGCCTCAATTCAGATACTGCCAACCAAGAAATCTACTACAGTAAACGCATAATGTGAATGGAAATGAAACTCCAACTATGCAAGACAACATGCTTCAAGAAACCAAATGTGTACTGAGTAATGAAAATTAGATCCAAAATGTCCTCTTCTATTGGAAGATGTGATCCAAAATAATTTATTGCTTTCCCACTCTAAACTGCATAACATCTGTATCTCTTTTGCAAACCCAATTAAAATTTTGACTGTAGTAAGTCACACCTTCAATGATAGGATTAGTTGCAAGATTTTTGCTTCAGCACATCCAAATAAAACTCCATTACAACCAAAATGTTCTGGAGTGGAAAGAGCTGCTTCATTTTTAGGTTTTACCTGACTTTCCAAAGGTTACTCGGTTACTTCTGCATAGCTTTATGAAAGAGGGGACTCAGGTACATGTCTACCAGTGACTGACTGCCAGCAAGACTTCCAGAACTTTGCACCTTGACATCGACCATCTCAACACCTAGCAGCTGACAAATTATGCCAGCAGACTGGCAAGATAAATACTCCATTTATGTATGTTGTCACAATCAAGTTAGTCAGCAAAATAGATTTGAGGCTTTGTAGAAATGCAAGTTCTCCCTTACAACTAGTCTCAACTGAGGCTTTGAAAATTTGCCTCTTACATCGCCACTGGTAAGAGCAACGGTAAAAGGTATTTCAGTGCAGAGGGCAAAAAGCCAATTTAACATTTCTGTTCTTCTCACATAGACCCGATACAAACTGGAATACTCAGCAGGAATAAAAATGTTCATACCTCTTCTAAACCAAGAGTCACTCACCACCATTACTGCAGATCCACTCGTGGCACCGTGATCAAGGGAGACGCTTCATCGGCACACCCAAGTGCGAGACACAACTTCTCTAAGAGACAGACTTCCCGCGCACCAGGCACAAGCCCCTTAACAATTTTATCTGGCATCTGTAGCACGCATGTAAAAATCAGTTTTCATAACAGTTTCTGTTGCTCAAAATTCTTTATAAAATTAAGGACTAATAGGCAAGTTTGTGGAAAAAGGTCAAGCACGTTTTAAATATGGATCAAAGAGTTTGGAGTATGAGTAGGTAGATTTACAGTTTGTTTTTAAATGTACATAAACTTGAGATATAGTAGGATTATAATTTACACAGAGGTCATTCTTTTACACAGTCTGGATGTAAAAAGTGAGCAAAATATCTAATTCCCTTCCAAAAATTTTTTAGGGGGAGGGAAGTAAAACAGACTTATGAATTTCAGAAGAAAGTATATTTCAATAAAGCAACATCAATGCATTTTTGCAGGAGCCTCTGGAATTGGACAGCTAAAGTTTCCTTGAGTTGCATTTCTGTAAATGTAGTTTCCAATAGTTGTGCTCTTTGTATTGGTTTTTGAAATGAGTAAATTTCATTTCTTAGCAAAAAATGTCTTTAATTACTCAGCAAAACCAGTAAACAGTTTCAGAAAAATCAGCCAATGTCTAATCAGGGTTTTTTTAATTATTTTTTAAGATAAAGTTTTTCTGGTTGTTTGCAATCTTTTTTCAAACGGCACAGTTCTCGCACTAGCTGACTGCAGCAGTTTTTCATTTTGGATGCGCTGAATACTTTGGATCTAATACGCAGCTGCTAACCATGAAAGGGTATATACTACATGTTTTTGTGCTAGATATGTTAAACTGTCAGCAACAGAATCTGCTCCAAAGATTAAGCCCTTGTTGATTATGTTTTGCATTAACCATTCAAATTTTCCTCCTCACACACTCCAGTACTAAATCTTGAGTAATAAAAATCAAGAATAATCCAATTGCATTTTTGTTTTAAGGTTGGCTGAATACTCTGAAGAGCATCGTAGAGTGGGGGAGGGAGGCACGCCATGCCAGAAAAGGGGAAACTAAGACCGATTCTCTGTAATACAAGAGGATTTCTTTGAATTACACCGTATAGCTGAAGGGAGCTGGTACAACACATCACACTATTCCATCAACTATGGTTTCCATGGGAGGTTGCAAAGTTGCAGGCAGTCTCGACTTGCATGAGCTTGATGCAATTACCATTCTAAAAGTTCACAGGAATGGCTGGCAAAAGGTCTTACCACACATTTCCACAACCTTGAAATGAACTTAAGAGGACAGAGCTGCTCTGTTCTCAGGGGAAAAAAGGCGGGAATAAAGAAAAAAAAGGAGCCTTACGAAGACGGGGTGGGGGGGTGGGGGAGGGAAGACAAGAAAATAGGGGCTGAGGGACAGACACAGGGTGCAAAGAAACACTGAAAAACACCGAATTAAAAAAGACTACAGACCGAACAACACTGGCTATATCCTACATACCTCCAGCAGCAAACATCAATCCTAGTCAAATCCATGGAATGAAATCAACCAAAACGATACCTCTTTTTCCACAAGGGGACTCACAAAACCCAATGTGTGGGAACTTCCATTCCTCTTCACACCGTTATCAACAAATGGAAGAATGTTTGGATTTTTGCTTTTCATCCAGGTAACAGGACACATTTTTGCCACATGTTATATCTAACAAGCAGATATTTCTGTACAACAACCAGGGTTTAGAGGGTATTCTGAAAACACAAGCCATTACAGAACTGAGCAGTTGTGCACGGATTCGAGGTTGTTTAAACCGTAGCAACACCTCGAGCAGCAAGGAGAGGGACACATTTGTCCATATAAGTGACAATAATTTGGCTGTTTCTAGAGATGGCTACACACTGAAGAAAGTCACTGAGGTATAAGCCTGTATAGAGGTTTCCTAATGCGCACTACTAATCACTCATGATAAGGCTTTTTAAAGAAGCACAGAAAAAGATGAGGCCAAAGGGGCTAAAACAGGTCTCCAGTACAGGAAGTTTTGCACTTTGGAAAAAAGGTATTTAAAAGTCTCATGTTAGAATTGGAAGTCACTGTTAGGATTAATAGCACTAATCACGAACTTTATTCTTAAGCAAGTATTCCCAAACTGGAAAACCCCAAGATGTTTTTGGAGGGAAGGAGAGAGAGGGAAACTGAGCACACAAATTAATGCAAAAATAGGTATATTTCTTAACCCACCTGCTATTAGGTCATCAAGAGTGTCGGTAAGCGTCTGTGCTGGAGTGGCAACCATTAATCCGTCTGGTTCTTGAACTAAGAGCCCCTGCCCAGCAATTTGCTGCTGCTGTCCTACATTCTGCTGATTCCCTAATGCTTTCTGAAGTTCAAGAGACTCTGTCCCATTATAACCTAAATTACCAGAAAAATTACATTGCGGTGCTGGCAAAGGCTGGATAGGGACAAACTCTATTTGTTCAGCAGGTGGTGGAGACTGTTGTTGCTCATCATCTTTAGACAAGATTGTGTCAACCTGAGGTAACCCTGAAAAGTTATCCTCTGGCAGACCCTTATCAGCTTCCACTTCTGGGAAGACCCCTGTAAGTGGGCACTGCTGCTGCAGGGGAAGTGGTGTGTCTGTCTGACCTTTGGTCTCCAAATATTCTTTGGTAAACTGCTGTTGGGTTTTCATCTGCAACTGCCTTTCCACCTTCTGCAGCTCCTTCAATATTTTCTTCTTCTTCTGTACTTGTTCTTCTCTGTTCTTTTTAAGTTCTTCAATCTTATCTTTATTTAAAGGTTCACCTTGAATTAATTCCAATGATTTAAGTTGTGCTTTTTCAATAGCACTAATTCTCTGTCCAAGTTCATTCAGCTTGCCTTCAGTCTCTTCTACTATGCATTCCAAAGGCTGGTATGGGTGAAAAGGTGGCAGTAGGTCCTTATCTGCTACCTGCAGGGAACTTGACTTCTGCTTGGATGCACCTAAGCACATGAAAAATGTTTGAAAAAATGCCATGCTGAAGATACCCCAAACCTCCCCTCTCACCCACCAAAAAAAAAAAAAAAAAATAAAAAAAAAATGTTTACAACTAACACTGCACATCTGTCAAACCACAGAAAGGTAAACCTACACTCCATGTTAAGACAAGAAAGGACAAAGCATATAGCTGGAATTTTTAATATCTATCCTAATATCCCTTTGAACACAGCTATTTTAATCTTAAGGAATAAGGAACTTTTATGGTTTCTGACATACATGACAGTGCATCTGGGAAGCGAAATCAGCAAGAAGAGCAAGGCAATTTAAATAATTTACTGAGTTCCCAAAGTTGTTCTGGTGTGCAGAGCAATTAAACTAAGACTATTTTCCAGAGGCTAACTTCCAACAGCAAGGTTACAAGCAAAGGCAGTCTATATTTGAAAGAAGACTAACTCTACAGTAAGATCAGTATTTTGAACTAGTATTTCTGCAAACACTGTAGCATTCCACCTTTACATTACAAACAGAATCCTGCCAGTGCAGATTTAATGTATACAAATATATTTTGAAGCTTTGGCACCTTTTTAAAAGTTCTGAGACAAAATTAACAGCTTGCTTGCCTCCCTCTCTCCAGTAACAGATTAACAATTCTGCTCACTATTAAGACTTAAAAAATAATCTTCAGCATGAATCTAGCAAGGAACACCAAGCCAGGGCAGCACTTCTCTGAATGCTCACTGCCTTCAAGCAACCCAAGGCTGCTTTCCCGAAAGCCACGTGCGTGAAACCTCCAGTCAGATCTTCCTAATAAGAATCTATTAAGTGCTGAAATTTTAATATGACTTCAGTGTAAGAAACTTTAATTAAAAATGTGGAAGGTTTTAGCCTGATCAAATAATTTCCTGCACTAACACTCATTTGCTATACCCAAACAGTGACATATATAGATTTTAAAAAAAAAAAAAAAAAAAGAAAACTCCAATATTTACAAAGCAGACTCATACAATTAATCATTAAAAGGGGAATTAAAATTATGTACAGTTTGAGCCTTGGCTTAATAAAGTTACCTAAACACACACAGTTCAGTGAAAATCTGGATGCAAGAACTAAGTCCCAGATCAGTCGCTACGTCTGGAAGGATTAAGTTTCCTAAAACATCGATTTATTTCTCCCTGGGCCTTCCTTCACCATAATACTAATTCACAAGTGACTTCATTTTGCATTGCTGTCAAAACAGGAGTCACATACACCTCACTCTGAAATGAATCTTTTTTTTTGAGGAACTAATTGAACAGGCAAACAAATGTGAGAATTTTCTCTTAAAAGAGAATTTTCTCCTATAAAGAGAAAGAACAAATATTAAAATAGAATTGAACCAACTGTGTGCTGAATACCTTCACCAGACTCTCTGGAATGAAAACAAACCATATCTAAATTTAAGGGAAACAACAAAAATCTTAGTAACCCCAGGAAATATCCCAGCATCCCACAAACACTGTAGGCACCCTTCAGTAAGTTCTTTCTCCAGCTCAGTATTTTACACGGCTGCCTTGTACAGGTCAGTAGTTCCAGCTGAATACCTATTCCAACCACTACTATTATTTTGTCTCTGAACCATAAGTGAGTCCCAAGACAATTTCTTGGAAGACAATAAAGAATTTGACTAAAGTTTAGCAATAACTTGCTTTGTGCTGGCTGATGGATATTTAGCTCAAGCCTGCTACAAGCTGCTGGCTATTTGGCTTTGTAGTGTACTTAGGTTTATATAGTTACCCTTTCATTTAAAAAAGTATGATTTACATTGTAAGTTTTGCAGACCACTCTTGAAAAATATATTTGCACTCACCAAAAACATCTCCAAAATGCTTGTCTATGTCTTTGTTAGAAACTAATAAAAGTCAATTGGTGTCTTTTGAAACTAAGCTGCTCCACTGCTGAAGTAGCAGAAACATTATAGTAACCTAACTGCAAATTAACCCTGCCTTTAAGATATGACGAAGATGGGAACCCTTTGCACTGCTCTGTTTAATGTCATTCCTAAGGTTACCATATCTATCATTTCCATCCTAACACAAAGCATTCCCACGACCTGGCAGCTCTGGACAGCTTCCATCACTCTGTAGGAAAGAAAAGCTGCAGTTCAAAGAGCCCCCAAATAATAAAGTACCAATATTGTCCCTCTCAATTAAGTCCCACCTGGGGAGAAAATAAGCCTGCCATAGGAAAACTTTTCTACAAGCGCAAGAGGAAGTAAAGAGCAGACGTGCAGCCTCGTATCAAGGCCTGGACTGGGTAGAGGAGCCAAGGCTGGTCTCACAGCGGGCAGCGCTCCCCAGACAGTAGCTCAGACCGGGAATGACCATGGAAAGTTGGGAAAGTTTCTGAAGACAGGCGTTAGGAAACCAGCAAGTGAAGAGCTGGGCTCTCAAGTTCCAGAAGAGGTGCAGAGATTTACTTTAATCAGCTTCTAATTAGTTAGCAGGGCCACTTTTCAGATTCCAGATCATCCTTTCCATGCCAGAAAATAGTTGCAACCTGTAATCTTGGGGATACTGGAAGAGGACAAGGGGTAGGAAGAAAGATCTGCTAAACCTGACACGCACAGCTGAACAGCCAGTTCAAACCAGAGGTGGAGAAGACACTGGTGGTAGCTTCGAATATGTAAGCATTGTAATATAATAATATTATAATATTGGAAGTATTTAAAAGTAGCAATTTCCTGTTTTATCCAAATCTCCTCTGTATTACAATATCCTGAAAAATATTGTGCCCATTTTAGTAAATAATTATGAGCAAGACACTACTTTATACTTTCACTTTTGAAATGCGTTAAGTGCAGTAAGACTTAAAAATCCAATCATAGGCCAGATCATAATTATGTCAACTTTTTGTTGTTGTTGTTCATTAATCTTTTTGGTGGAGCATCAATCTTCTACATGACCAACCTACCACAAAATTAAACCTAGCAATATTAAATAATCAATCTAGCCCCTAAAGCAACTGTTTTGGCCACTTTTAGAAGACTTGTTTAGTACAAAATGAAGACTGAGTATCAATAAAATCCAGATGTTGCTACACAAATACCACCCGCCATCAGGTAATTATGATTACAGGACAAAGAATTGTTTGGTTGATAGAAAACCCAGAGTGGTTATGGGCACGCCAGGAAAGCCACAGAGTAAGGAAACAACCATTTCCCAATTTATTTTGCAAACAGTAGCACCAATTGCGCTTTTATTTATATTTCCATATTCCCACAGGTTCTGGTCCCTAACCTGACCAACTCAGCCTTCACCACCATTCCTGCAGAGCATGCACATGTCTTCAGCCAGTTTTTTGACCAACACACACAACTCAGGGTAAGACCTACTCTGCACAAATGCAGCTTCCCATCCATTTCTCTGACTTCTTATTCTCTCCAGGAAATGAGGTAAATGTTTCCTATGGAAATCTCCTGTACTTCTCCTGTACACTGTAGATAATCTCCTGAGTACCTGAGTTGCTATAGTCCGTTCACCCAGATAAGCCTCCCCCAAGCACCATTGCTGGTCTCCTGAGCACCCAATAATATGCACGGAGGACACCATTACCAGTTTTTAATGCCTTCTGGCTGCAAGTAACATTTAAAGGTCCTAGACACTGTGAGCAAGAGTTTGGAAAAATAACCTTCATATTTATAGTACTCAGGTGGCTCTCCTGAGCAATTAAACTCTTCTAATTTAAATTCGCTTAAAACACATTCACTCTTTGTAGGGTTGCTGCCTACGAACAAGTCTGATACTATATTTCTTCCTGAGTGCTTATGATTCTTGAGGAACTTGCTCTTCTAGCCCTGACTTCTAATCCATAGGATGTCGTCTTCTCCCAAGAAAGAAGTAATTTATATGCCCTTTCACAATGAATAGAGCAGCACAGGTGAGATGCTACTGGTCCAAAATAAACCTACCTAAAACTAGCCTTATTGACCCCAATAACATTGTTACTAGACACACCATCTACGTTTGCTAACACCCAAATGACAGCCTCATACTTTACAGTAGTAGCACAGGGAGGTACTTGCGCTGTCCTCTGCGTCTGATTTTTTTTAT
>NW_008795327.1:959903-977141 GCF_000699145.1 Aptenodytes forsteri | reverse complement strand
AAAAAAAAAAAAAAAAAGAAAAAATGAGAGTGGATCCAAAGCCAAAGACTTAAATTCCAAAAGATTTTTCCAGCATAAAAAAAATTACAAGAAAAGTCAACTGCGTGATACACATTTGTACATTCAAATACATCTTCTCTGCCGGGACCAATTCCTAGTATATAAATCTCAATGAATCACCATATCATCCTGACAGGTAATATTACCTAGAACTTAAAAAACAAAACAAAACCAATAACAACAACAAAACACACCAACACAAAACAACCAACCAAAAAACCAGATTCAGTCTGTTCCTCACTTCACAAAAGGCAGATGTCAGGAAGCATAAATCCATACTAAGATCTTTGTGCTTTGTTAACAGAATTGCTTGTCCACTGTTCTTGCACTTTAGGGTTTTTTAAAAATCTGATTTCACTTGGAAGTTGAGACTTAGATTTGCAGTCTGCAATTAAAATTCACCAGCCTCAAACAGGAATAAGATGAGCTCAATATTGAATTTTCATGAAAATTCCGTGTTTAACTGTAATTCATATCAGTAAGAAATTCAGCTCTAAGAACCTGGGGAAACAATCAGTCAATCCATACACACAAAGTACAGTATTATATAATCTGGCTAACCGGGCAACAAAAAAATAGCCTACTTTTCCCAGGTAATTTCAACTGAAACTTTTTTTTTTTAATACATACTTAATTCTTCTTTATAAAGACCAGGACGATTTGTGGAGGGCTGAATGATCAGATGAGTCTGTATTTTCACTACGTTCCTCCTGCGAACCATGCAGTATTTTTGCCAATCTTTATCACTCCTGCAGCTGTTTCTATGGAAAACTTGCAGGGAATAGGTGCAATGATATCCAACAGGCAATGGTTACATGGCTGAAACCAAGCCAAACTTAACTCAATTGTCTGACATTCAAAAATTTGAGTTACTTTCCAGTCTTAGTCTTCTTCCCAAGTTTCCTCTGGTGGCTTGAAGGTATCTAACTGGAAAATTGCTAAGATGTAATTATATCAGTCGGTGGCAAGCAGGTGACTGAAGCTTCAAAGGAGCTGAATTTCACAAGCCACCATGAAAAGATTTTTATACGCGTGTGCTCTTAGGGACCTACATGTCTTGTTTTTAAATCATCTGCCTGCACTGCTATGTATTTGCATAAAAGAATAACAAGTCTGTAAGTCTACTAAGAAAGTATCAGTGAAGTTAGAAAGCCATGAGGCTTTCTAATGTTACATTTCACTTGGTAACTCCACCCGGATAACTGGATCAGCTGCTGACCCAGGCAGAAAATACAGAGGAAAATGGCAAGAGTTAATCAGAAGGTGTTGAAGCACATGAAACAATGAACAGGCAGCTGGACTGTGCAGTAGAGAAGTCTGAAAGGAGTCAGAATGGAAAAGCAAGAATATCAGCTTGCGTTTTTAATGCCTTCACCTCAATGAGAACAATATAATCTTTTTAGTTCTACTGTTAACCTGGCCCCTATTTCAATTAAATCACACAATGTATGAGATCTCTGCCAGTGTATAACTTAGTATTAGGCATAAAAGTCAGATATTGGAGTAAAAAATATTTACTGAATTTGTAGCTATTGAAGCTACGTGGAGTTTCTTTTTCTCTCCTTTCTCCAAGCCATTAGGCTGTTAGATTTAGCACAGGGATACAGGGGATACCGTATGTTGAAGGTCTAACTTAAAAAGCTTACAGATTCCAAAAATCCTACTCAAGGGAACTCTGGTCTCCTTCCCAGGGATCAAAGGCAGATATATGGGCAGCTTTCACGTGAATAACTTAATTCTATTAGGTCTTGTGGAATTCTAAAAAAACATGCACCCCAAATGAGAAACACTGCAAGTTACTGCCCACTTAAAAACAACAGTGGAGAAGTCTAATGAAGGATGTTGGTAGGTTTAAAGCACTCAGTTAAGGCCAATTAGTTCATTTGTAAGCACAATTTCAGATTAACTATGAAGTAAAACAAATCTGGAGAAAAACTTACAAAATAACTGATAACTCAGCCTCCAAAACCAGACTACTTTAAATTTTGACATGTTTAAAAACACCTTACATAATACAAATACTTTGACTAAGAAAATAATCCTGCTGCTTTCCACAGACTTCCTGAGCAACCCTTTGTTGCACTAGCATGTTCGTTTTCAATAATGTTCTAAAAACATGCCGTGGGTTCAAGCTACTGCACTCACCAGGTACGCTCTGCGAAAGACTAAGGCAGAATCATAAACACCGCTGGGAGCTTCAGATCCCACTCTTGTTAAACATTAGCTTGCATTTACAAACGAGACAAGATTATCAACCGCAACACTATTACACCAGCTGATTTCCTGAAGAAATCCAACAGAATTCCTTTTGGCCATTTCACGTGCTGGGCACCAAGACCCCCAACGCCCCAGGGAACCAGATGCAGGGGCACTTGGAGCTGCGTCATAGCCACTGCGCTTTACACCCCTTGCAGCATAAAGCAGGAGAGACCCTCTGGTCCTGCAGAAATAGCACATTTGCTTATTCTAGCCAAAAGACTCTCTGCGTTGAGCTGCTGCATCAGAATTGCTGCTGAGCAATCCTGACCGTGTTCAAGCAAGGGCAGCAGCAAGCACAAAATGCCAGGGAAGGTACCTCCTGCCTCTCCCCACGACAGCACAAAGAGCTGAACTTCACTGGGATTTCACTTTTACATGGACACAATAGACACATGCTAAATGTAGTGCACTAAAAACAATCCTTCCTAAGTACGTAAGTTGAGGTCTGTTCAGTCCTGTGAACTAGTTCTGCTTCTTCTTCCACCTGATTTTTCTTCAGCTCTTTAGGAGGTTACCAACTTTGCGTATCACCTTTATCTGAGTTGCTCTAGATCCACTGTCAGGTCTGAAATGTTCCTCTTTTCAGTTGCTAAACATCGATATTAAATCCTTTGCCAAAATAATTATTCAAATGGCAACTATTCCATATGCTTTCTTACTTTACTGGAGAATAATAATGTAATTCAAAATTCCTCTTGAAAAACCTCACACCATATTTCAATCATAACAATAACATACAAGTGTATTCTAGTTTTACACTCAACTTGCCAAGAACTCTTCAGGAAACAAGTTGCTACTATTACATTTCTTGCAAAACTAATACAGGTCCTTAAAAAACAGACTGCACCAAGGTTAAGAAGGCTAGGTGCTCCTCTCTTTCCTCCAAATAGTTAAGAGTTTATACAAAAACTTGAGGGGCTACTTCTAACTGTGAAGGCAAGAAATTTGTCTTCCCCAGGATAAACAATTTTGTTACGTAAGAACTTAAGACTGCTTTCCCCCCCACCCATGCAAATAATGAACACGCCTTTATTCGCACCCTCTTTTGCCCCTTGTCTCCCAAGAAGTCTAATGATGAAAGTCTGGTATATTAAAGCCACGTGTATAACAAGTTAAGAATGGAAGTTCAAAGAACACTAACTCTACTGCAGTTAAAGCAGCAGAGTGGTATCACTACAATGATCACAGTGTTTATCACAAAAATATCATTTTTCCCCTAAAGATCTGAGATACACAAGAGCTTTGCACACAAAGTTTTCAGGAATGCTTCATCAGCCCAATGACACATTTCAGATTGCTACATCTCTTGCAACGCACCACAGATTAATTTCACTGACAGGCATGAAGCATGTCCTGAAACACTGAGAACAACTAGATCTCTCTGTGCCAGTTCCAGCAACATGGTACTGCTAAAAACGTGCCTAAAATATGCACTGACTTTTGCAATAACTTTTTTTTTTTTAAAGAGAGCTATTTCTTAAACTACAGTCAACTATTTGCTTTTCATAATTTGATTAAATAACATGAGACTAAGCTTACAACTTTAGTCTTCTGACTCAGTGTCAACTAATCTCTCATTAATTCCCATACATCACCAAATGTACTTCCAGAACACTAACCCACTTCACAATACTAACAGTTATTTAATTGTAAGGGCACACATGCTGGTATATAGCTTTTTGCTGTTTTATTTGAACCAGAAGTTGCATATATTCTTTTCATTTGTTTGGTACTCTTTTTTATGAAATCCAAAATACCAAGTGTTGCACATCCTAGGAAAATGATACAGTAACTGCATTTGAGAAGTCACACACATGGCATATATGCATGGAGAGAGTCACGGCTGCACACTTAAACACCATTAGGTACACAATTTTTTCTCTCTTCATTTGTGCCCCCAGGGTTGGTTTGTTTTGTTTTAGGAAGCACTGAGCACTTCCAGAATAAAGGAATTAAGTAAAGCTAGCTAATAGAGCTTTGGATACTATAATCTTTAATATCCCCGTCCAAAACTGTAAATCATTAGGAGCTGCAGTTTGTAACTTTCCACTTGAGAATGTGCTTCTCATTCTGAGCTGACTTAGCAGACATGAAGAATTTGTTACAGAATCCATAGCTGGAAACGAAGTGCTAAATTCACCATTTAATGACTGCAAATAGTTTTAACCAGTCAGTACAACCATGTTCAAAGCAAAAACCCTGATGTTATGATTACTTACAAGAGTACTATTACTAATACAAGAAAAATTCTCCTCTAAGTAGATCTGCATTGGCATTTTACAGTGCCAACATGTTTGCATTGCTACTGTAGGAACAGAAAAAAGTTGATGTATCAAGTTCATCGATAATAGTTGCAACTATTCTAGATGAATGTACAATATTCAAAAGTTAACACCACACCTAGAGTTCATTTATGTTTTTTAATCAGTCTGCACTATGGCAGTTACCACAATCATTTTCTTCAAAAAAATTAGAATAAGTTTAATTCTAATAAATTAGAATAAGCATAATAAAATTACAATAACCAGTGTTACTATACTGCAGAATACAAGAAAATAAGCAAAAATTATGCACTACATAAAATACTTTTAAGTTATACTTCATTAGAGGTGTTCAAGAATTGATGGGGTGGACTATACTATGCATAAGCTCTAATAAAATTGTCCCCAGCCTATCAGTTTCCAAATTGCATATATTCTCCGAGTGGCTACATACTAACCTTTCACCACTCCCAAGAGAGGTGGTGAGTTCTCTTGAGGGGTTCTGTCAGGTTCCTGGGGAGGTACAACCATAGCAAGTGTATGCACCGGTACACGTGGAACCTTAAAACAAAGCCACAGACACACACTCAGATAAAAAAAACCTTTTGAATGGACCAGATCTCGAAGTGTTAATACAAAGATACATTTCTACAGCAGACCTCCATTCCATTCTTCCCAAACTGTGTATGGTATGCTACCTCTTGGTAGGACCTGTCTCATGCTATTTTATTGTGGATAATATGTCAAAGTTAACTATGTTACTCTTCACAAAATTCCAGGCTGCGTAGGCTGGAAAACTGTTAACATCTTTAGGCTTCTAATCAGCTAACTCCACTGGAAGCTACCTCTCTCCAGCCTGCAGAAGCCTAAATTTACACAATCTATTTTCTTTCATACAACAACCAAAATCAGCACCAACATTTGAGGGGTGCTGTCACAAGGGTTTAGAACTGCTGAAGCAAAATACTGAGCAAACGCAACCAAGAAAATAATACTCTCCTGAGATACTAGGTTTGGGACTATCCCATCTAAGGAGCAGAAAAGGGAACATAGTTGATGCACTCTTCAGGACGCTGCAGACGATACCAATCAACTTCCTCACTCTCCACCATTTTCAAATGCATAGACTTTTTTTAATTCTTTCCACTGTGTATGTTCACATCTACATTAACTTCCGAAGTTAACTACTAAAGAAGTGCTTCTTTGCAACATTCATGGTGATAGTTAAAAAAAATTCCTTATGCCTTACCTGAGACTGATCCTGAGATGGAGGTGTGAGCTGAGACAAGTCTGCTGCAGGAACCGACAAAACGTTGTTTGGGTAATCCAGCAAGTAAGAAACAACATTTGTATGTCCTCCTTTTGCGGCTTCAATGAGCATTGTTGAGCCATCCTGAAGTGAGATTTTGGAAATAAAAAGCCAGAAGATGAATTTTGCTACCTGGTGTAGCACGTAAGATATGAATTAGACCATTTAAAATTGCACATTTACTAATCCATTAAATCAACTACATGGTTCTTTCAGTACCTATGACAAATGCATAGTTTTAAGCGAATACCTTGAGCCGATGAGTAGGATCTGCACCGTGAGCCAGAAGGAGCTCAACAACTGCCAGGTGGCCTCCCGCACATGCCAGTGACACCACCGTGTGGTCATTATTAGCTGTAGCCCTGTTAACATTGGCACCTATAAAGAGAAGATCTCAGAATTAAACACAAGCAAATCCTTTTTAAAAGAAAGTATCGACAAGTACAGTATTTTCTGGAATAAAGATAAACTTTTCTCTTCTAATCTTCCTAATTCATACGCACACTTCTGGGGTAAAAACAAGGGATTTTTAATAACTGATGGCTTCTACACATCATCCTCCTCACCTTGTAAAGACAAGGCAGTAATGACAGTAACAGTGGGCCTCGTAAGCGGTAAGAGAGAGGGAACACTTACGGTGTACAAAGCACAACTTCTAAATTTTCATTCTAAGCACTTATCAGTATCACTGCATGGTGCAATTTTTACTGTTTCAGACAGTACTTGAGGATGTGTTTTTTCTGAAGGAGGGAGTGTTTGGGGGGGTTTTTAAGAAACTGAAAATATTTGCTGTACTTCAAATCTATTTATTAATCTATACAAGAGTAGGAAAAGTAACTAGCAAAATATTTTGTGATTCATTGTATCATGAACTAAATGAACTTCAAAAAACCCTTAACAGTTTGACAAATGCTCATATACACATAACCAGATTAATTTTGAAGAAGGATCACAAACATGCAGAACTATAAAGTGGCATTTTAAATTTTTAAATTAGTTATTTAAACTAGTATTTTACCTTTGCTAATAAGGAATTGCACAGTGCATAAATGACCAGCTCGCGCAGCCTTCATTAGTGGGGTTCTCCCACCTTCAGATTCATGCTCCTATTGTAAAGAAGAAATACCAGATGTATAAATGGGCAAAAATTGTACCATTGTTTCAGCTTTTGAACCGTCTCGTGATGGGACCAGAATTACCTGTCTCAGTAGAAGATCTATCTTATAAGCTGACTGTAATCAATATAAACTGACTGGAATCAATTTTCATGTTACCTCAAATACTGAATCACACTGTCAAAAAGCATTAAGACCACACCCATACCATTATCACACAAGGACGTTTCCCTGCTTGCATATCCCTTTTTATTTTAGTGTTCAAATGCATAACATACTTGAGAACAGTAACATCTGGTTTCCTCCTCAAAAAAGGATGACTGTAACACAAATATCATCCAGCATCAGAAAGTATACAAATAACTACGAACTGATGGTGCAACAGTTCTGAGAGCTGTCACATGCTGCATGCCAGACCTTTAAAATTGCAATAATGTCTGAAATGCAGACAACATTTTTAAAACACACTGAAGAGGATCAGCAATAAAAATGAGACAAATGACTGCAGGTCACAAAAAGTCTCTGAATAAGAGGACTGGAGAATAAAGCAGAACAAAGGAAAAAAGGTGATACAAACCAACAAAAAAGGAATGAGCGACAAGAATAGTTTTCTAATTTAAAAAGTTTCTGAACACTGGAAAGATGTGGTTGAATACAACTGTATTAGAGAAGTTACAGCACTAGAAAATTTGCCTGCTATGTAGACATGATCAATACCACAAAGAATGCTGACTAATCAACCCTCCTGCAGCAACAAGGGGAGAGAACATCATCTTCCTGGGAGTGTTTGTATTTGTGCTCTGAATATTCAGTCTGATCAATAATATACTAGGATCGTGGGGTTTTTTAATTAAGTATCTGGGAAGCCAAGCTCTAAATTCACTATTTACTTCTGGAATCGTATGTGTATCTGACAGCGAAAGTTAACATTTAGTACTGACAGTGGATGATACTGCTATTTACAAATACAAAAGGACAAGAATAGATTTGACAGAACAAATCAACTCCTTCCCATAGTTTCAGTATTCCTGAAAACTCTGCATATGTCCTTTGACATATGGCTTGCTTTGGTTGCAAGCTTCACCTTAAGTTAGCTTTCTGTTCATACACTCGAGGAATAAATCTCTTAACTGGATCTTCTATTGGAGACTGACCGCATGCAGAAAATACAAACCAATCCTTTGCCGTAATGGGGGTTACACTACCCCTCTGCTATGCGCTTTGGAAAGAGCGGAAACACTCTGCTCCTGTACCTTCAAAAGAACTTTGTGTTATTGTACACGGCTTCAACACACGTTTAAACTCCACATTAGTGCTCTGATTTCTTTGCTTACTTGGTAGTATAATGCATAAGTGCATGCAGGCAGATAGGAAGCCTTACTACTGAAGTCACCTCTTTTTTTTTTTTATAAGTAGATTCCACTCCCAGGGCAAATGACTGCTTAGCTGTCGATAAATATATGCATGCTTTTGGATTGTCTGCATGTCAGAAATATTTGCAGGACATGTACGGCTAATTATGTTAGTATGTGGCCCTATGATATGCAAGAATTAGTAGCATGCCCTTGAGCTCTGATGCTTACTCTGGTATTTGGCATAGTTTTTCCTTCCTCAGCCACTGCCAACAGATCATAAAAAGCCAGATGCTGCTGTTTGCCTTATGCACAGTAAACCCCTGGTACTGCCGGCAAATCACTCGCAAAGCAGCTATGGATGCAAAGAACTCCTGAACACCACTCCACTCGCTGAGCAGGACCAGAACATTACTGCCCAAGCAATTTAATACACATTTCTAAATCCCCATTGATGCAACAGCAAAGATGGCGAGAAGCAAAATTTATTTTAGGTCATCTTAGCTATATTCAAGATAGTGAAAAGCCATCTTATATTGCATTCAAATGTAGCATTTCAGATAACTAGCAGTAAGGTATCATTATCTGCAACATTCTCTATCCTAACAGACTTCACTGTTGAAGTCTTAAACAGATGTCAGGAGGCTTCCTCATTTAAATGCAATGCAGTGATTCTGCCCAGTTTAACCAACTGTCACTTCATCAAGCAGGCAGAACTCGATCCTCAACTATTATACACTTCAAATACTTGCAGTACCATACACATCATCAGTCCAGCCAAACTGAACCATTTGTGTGCCCACCTGCTGCAGATCTTCAAAAGTTATTGCATTTTGATGGTATTTTTCACATCGGAAGATAGAAATGCATATTTTATTTTAAGATTAAATTAATTCTATGACTTCAGCATTCTATTTAGCCCTAATAAAGGCTAGCAGATAGCATCAACTCAAGCTTTAAGGGAAAACATCTGGAACAAGCCAAAATAAGAAGCTGAGCCACTGCAGTGCCTTTGTCTACTTGCATCCTTTCTTCTACCTGGAATGGCCATAAATTTCAAAGATTTTTTTTTTTAGCTGCAGTAGATAATCAAAATCGGGACACAGAACATGAAAGCTGTCCAAAAGCATCCTCCATCAGATTTCCAATGCGTTTCTTCCTTGTATTAATATGAAGTACATGCAAATGCTTATTTTGCAAAAACTAGCAAGGAATACTCATCTCCAAAGACAACTTCCCCAGCTATCTGCACTGTAGGACTCACCACAGTATTCTGTCTCTCTTCACTGCTCCAGTCCTGAGAAATATTGCAGTTAGTATGATCAGAAAGAGGTATAAAGGAGAACACCTAGCCAGCTTTGACTAGAAAAGCCATTCTCTAAACACGTGAGTGATGTGCTCTCCTGCTAATTCTGCTTGAACAGAAAGAACGCCCGAGAAGAATTTTCTGTAGGTTTGGGTACCAGATAGGAAGGAAGTGGAATGCGAGAGTATTACCCAAATCAGGTAAAAGTTTACATTATCTGCACCTTTTCCACTGGGACTCAAAAAGGAGATGAGAATCCAGTCAGTAATAATTATTTCCTTTCTAGACAAATCAATACTTCAGAGAGCAGAGCAAAAGCAGTGTCATCAGAGGCATCTTACGACAATCACTGATTTTATTTTTTTTAATTCTTGATTTCGAGTCCTCTGTTTTAGGCAATTCCAAGATCAGCTACATAAGGGCTTCCCCAAACGCGCGCCCCCCCCCCCCCCCCCCCCGCCAATTACTCTCCTTGGTTCACAAGTATTCATGGCTGGCAAGTATTATTCACTAGGATATTTTTTTCGAGTTTGTTTCCAATGTTGTATGTTATTTAAAAATTCTAGAACAAAATCTGCATTTTCAAAGTAAAGGTCCAACTGCTCTCTTCAATTCTTTAACGAGCCTCTCTCATCCATGACAACAGTGAATATTTAACAGAGATCTAAATGTTATTCTAAGCAAAATGATTTAGACAAAGTTTTTGATGCAAGACAATAGCCAAACAATACAGTTCTTAACACTATGCCACTTTGCTAATTGTCAAGATTGAACTCCTATCAAGGGATACAGCATTCTAGCAGTTACTAACCTAATTGTCCCAGATAACCTTCCTGAGATATGTAGCAAACCAGTATTTCAGAGGCACCTAAAAACTCTACTAGGCCTCTAGTTTAAAGTAAATTTCTGAAAAGAGAAGACCTTACAGGAAGCTGGATATGTACTAACAGGTTTAAACATAGCTACTTGTGCTAATAGACTCAATGAGATAACTTGCTGCATTTGTGAAGGTTGAGATTCGAGATACTGTTTTTTAAAAATAGGGTTTTAGAAAACCCAACAGAAGGAAAAATGCAGGACAAAGATGACATATCTAGTCTACACAGCGAGTCTTTGTATTTCTGACGAAATTTAGATGCCTTAAAGCCATGCTTGTCGTTAGCATGTATCCTGAGGCTGCAGCTTACAAGCATCAAAGGCCAACCTCACCTGATGCTTGCCCGGCTCTATGCCCTCCAAAATAGTCTTCTTTAAGTCCTCCTGCTTGTCCTGCGGAAGGAAAAAGAAGAACTCACGGCTCTTGTTCTACAAATAAATGTTGTACTTGGTCATGAAGACCTGGAATGTGAACTTAAATGGATCAGATCCACCAGCTGAAAACTCTGTTTTGCTGCAATTAGGCAAGCAAGCACAAAGGTAAGACCAAGCAATGCAGCTCTCACCAGTTAAGACTCCTACCACAAGCCATTCAGATTCACGAAGAGAGCACAAAGGTCATACGCAGCATCTCGTTAAATACAAGATGACTTTTTGTTCACTACCGACAAAAGAGAGGATTTCATTGTACTTTGCACCATCCAGAGATTGCAACACAACATCCAAAAGGTGTTAACTACAAAAATTAGCTTCATGTGTCCTACAACCTTTTGCTTTATTTGTAGAAGACTGAGGGCCAAGTCTAAAAAGACCTGAAATCCCTGATGGTTCAAGAAACAGTATGGAAAAAACCTGACAGCTTCTCAGATCTCTCACTGTAACAACAACATAGCTATCTCCAGCACGGTTTCATTCAAATCCGTATTGGCTACTTTTGTAGATGCTTCAATGCTGCCTTATGCACACTGCATCAAACACGCAGCGAGTGTGTCATACACATAAAGGAAAGTGAGTTTCTAATTAAGGAGCCACATTAGTGTGAGGGATGTTATCAGCTGAAGGCAAAGCAATGATCCCTGCAATGACAAAAACATCTGTCTGTAAAAATATTTTGTCACGGGGGAAGAATCAAGAGGTAGTTTGGCATGCCTGGGGTTTTTTTTGTTTTGTTTTTGGGGTTTTTTTTTTGCAACTGGAGTTATGTGGATGCCAGGTAGCCAGTTTTAGTCTTTTAAGGAAAGCCACGCGTGGAATTTTAACAAATATAAAGAGCTATGAGGAGAGCTTGATAGTGTAAAATGAGAAGAATGCAAGGATGAAGCTGCCCTCAGGGGTTCTCTTCCATCTCTCAATTTCAGCATAAAAGCACCCATGTATCTTGTAGTAGAAAGGTAAACTCCACCAGTAGATCAACTCTCCTGTGCAGCAGAGCCTCACGTACAGCTGCATGGCAGCCCAGATTAGAAAGTCCCAATTAAAACTCTTTTCTGTATTTCCCAGCTGAGAAAAGCTGGGATCTTCTCGCTGTCCAAAAAAGAACAATCTCTCTTTGTTTTCAGCTACACTGAAACAGACAAAGATGCAACCACCTTGTCAAGAGCAGTCTCACTTCCAAAAAGGAGACTGGGCTCTCCAGTGTGCAGCATTTCATCCAGGCCTGATTCTACGTTGAAAGGGAACAGGCATCCAAAGAGGCACTTTTAGTTTATAGAAAGGTATATAGCTTAAAAGCAGGATATTACCTCTCATTAAATATCACCAATACTCTTTGTGAGCTTTACAGTCCTTAACCTAGTTCCTATGGGAACATACATGCACCACGCGTGTCCTACCTTATACAAGCTTTGAGATGAAGGTAACTGCTAGTAAAGACACAAAGAAGAAAAAAAAAAAAAGAGAGAACTCTTACAGGAAAAACAAAAGTCTCCTCTCACCTTTGAGATTAGACAAATCCTTGCCACACTGGTAAATAACTGTATTACTGAAGTGCTGGTTATTTTTTCCTGAAGCTATTAAACCATACCACCACATAGAAAAAATGCTTTTATCAAATCAAATCAAAATTTTAGAGTTCTAATCTCCAAAATTTTACTCCTATTAATCATAAAATCTATAGTAGGTGTTTTGTCCCCATAAAGAAGTTTGTAAACAAGTAAAATTTACATTTGGTCCAGTGGCAGGAGCTCAGACTAAGTCCCTGAAAGTCTCTAGTCCTGCAGGCTATCAAGGAACTAGAATGCAACTAAGGCACAGATGGGATCACAGGCTGAAGTCTTCAGATGTGCCTCGTACTAAGTCATTCATATACTTGGCAAAAGCAAGCCAATTTCAAAATGCATACATTAACAAGGAAAGGTATAGGCCTGCCAAGCTAGTTTTGCTACAGATTTTGACAAGCCAACTTTGTCCCTGTAAGAACATGGAAAGACAGATCCCTTAAAGAAGGGCATCAGAAAAGCATCAGAATAATTGGTGACAAGCCAGACTTCATAAACAATTAGTCACAAGGAGATACAAATTCATCAAAATACCACACAATTGATCAGCTCTCCAGCAGACAGAAATAGATGAACATGTACTCTGACACTGTTCATTTCTAGTATAACTTGCCACTGCAGAGTTTTAAGGAAAAATTAACCACAAACCGAAGAAAGTTCATCTCAGCCACCCTTTTCTTTTAGTTCTGCTTCTTACAAAGCCACGTTCCTTAATGAAACTAACAGAGCTCTCAAGATCTTCACTGGTTCTTGAATACATATTTGATATCTAGGCCAGAGGATCAGTCCCTGAAAAGCAAGAGTTCCCATTTTCTACTTGCAAGAACAGCAGCCTTTTTGTGCTGAGACGTGGTGGTAATAATCGTTCCCAGTTCAGACAAAACTCTACGGGGACTAAAAATCACATATCATAAAATGATCATAGAACGGTTTGGGTTGGACGGGACTTTCAAAGACCAGCTACTTCACCCCCCTGCCATGGGCAGGGACATCTTCCACTAGATCAGGTTGCTCAAAGCCCCATTCAACCTGACCTTGAACTTTTCCAAGGATGGGGCATCCACAACTCCTCTGGGCAACCTGTCCTGGTGTCTCACCACCCTCACCGTAAAACATGCTCAAACTTTAGCTCAAGGTTCTATTTTGAGATTGAGAAAACCTCAGCTGGACATGAGCAACACACAGGAATCAGTTCAGCAGAGTGAGCTGGATAACTTAAGCAAAGTTGGAAGACTTCAGTTTTCAATACAGGAAACATCTCCTGCCCTCTGCCAGTTCAGCTAACCCAGCATGAAAGAGGCTCCTCTTCACACCTGCAGTCTCAAAGTCTGCACCTCAAATCCCACTCAGTCCTGACCTCCTGGCAACTGAAGAGAGACCTGAGAAGTCAAGAAAGATTTGAGGTCTTAAAGTAGATTATATGCTTTCCAAATCATGGAACAAAGGCTCTAAATTAGGAAGAAATGGGAGATCACAACAGATCTTGACAGCCAGTGTTTATTGTTCCTTTAACTCAAGAGCATTTGGGGAAGGAAGATGAACTTTCTTTCCTCAATCTAGAATCAGGGAGAAGAAAAATCCTCAAAAACTATGCTCCTTGCCTTCCTGGTCCGGAAGAAAAGAGAATATGCAGGCGGCTCACAAAACAATAAAGTAACAACAGCAAAATCCAGCAGTGGCTACATCTCTACAGGTAAATAAAACAGGGCCGGGAGACAAGCTTAGGCATGGGATCACTGGTCATTCACACTGCTTATTCCTTTGCAGCCTCCCTGGCGCAGTGCTGGCCCTGGCAAGAACCACAGGGAGGAGGTCACCAGGGACTGTTCCCAACGGGCAGCATGGAAAACGTGACATCAAGTTAGTCTCCACTTATCTCAGAGGCCTCACACCCTTAAGAACCCCTTCAAGACCTCATCCCACAACCCAGGGGTGTCCCATGTATGCTCCCAGTATTGTGTTATGAAAACACCACCCTGGTGGGCTGCAACTGACATTCTTACAGACACAGGGGCACAGCCCCAGGCTCAACGACCTGCCAGGCCCAATGCTGCACGGCATGGATGGGTTCAGTGGGTGCCATTTGTCCTTGCAATCAGAGAAGAGCTCTCAGCCCTGTTTAATTTTGCTGTTTAAGACATAACCAGTATTTTCCTCAAAAAGGACCTCTCCACAACAGGATAAGATGTTGTATGTCCAGCTCCCCAGTGACTGTGATATAAACCTCACGTATAAAGAAGGTTTCTGGAAAACAATGAAACATCAGTGAAAGCAATCCCAGGAAAGACTGAAGTTGCAGGATGAAAAAGGAAAGAAAGAAAGAAAAGCAACTGGAGATGTATTTTCATTTACTGTGTCTGAACACCAGAGCTACTTCACCCCCCTGCCATTGGCCGGGGCATCTTCCACTAGATCAGGTTGCTCAAAGCCCCATTCAACCTGACCTTGAACTTTTCCAAGGATGGGGCATCCACAACTCCTCTGGGCAACCTGTCCTGGTGTCTCACCACCCTCACCGTAAAACATGCTCAAACTTTAGCTCAAGGTTCTATTTTGAGATTGAGAAAACCTCAGCTGGACATGAGCAACACACAGGAATCAGTTCAGCAGAGTGAGCTGGATAACTTAAGCAAAGTTGGAAGACTTCAGTTTTCAATACAGGAAACATCTCCTGCCCTCTGCCAGTTCAGCTAACCCAGCATGAAAGAGGCTCCTCTTCACACCTGCAGTCTCAAAGTCTGCACCTCAAATCCCACTCAGTCCTGACCTCCTGGCAACTGAAGAGAGACCTGAGAAGTCAAGAAAGATTTGAGGTCTTAAAGTAGATTATATGCTTTCCAAATCATGGAACAAAGGCTCTAAATTAGGAAGAAATGGGAGATCACAACAGATCTTGACAGCCAGTGTTTATTGTTCCTTTAACTCAAGAGCATTTGGGGAAGGAAGATGAACTTTCTTTCCTCAATCTAGAATCAGGGAGAAGAAAAATCCTCAAAAACTATGCTCCTTGCCTTCCTGGTCCGGAAGAAAAGAGAATATGCAGGCGGCTCACAAAACAATAAAGTAACAACAGCAAAATCCAGCAGTGGCTACATCTCTACAGGTAAATAAAACAGGGCCGGGAGACAAGCTTAGGCATGGGATCACTGGTCATTCACACTGCTTATTCCTTTGCAGCCTCCCTGGCGCAGTGCTGGCCCTGGCAAGAACCACAGGGAGGAGGTCACCAGGGACTGTTCCCAACGGGCAGCATGGAAAACGTGACATCAAGTTAGTCTCCACTTATCTCAGAGGCCTCACACCCTTAAGAACCCCTTCAAGACCTCATCCCACAACCCAGGGGTGTCCCATGTATGCTCCCAGTATTGTGTTATGAAAACACCACCCTGGTGGGCTGCAACTGACATTCTTACAGACACAGGGGCACAGCCCCAGGCTCAACGACCTGCCAGGCCCAATGCTGCACGGCATGGATGGGTTCAGTGGGTGCCATTTGTCCTTGCAATCAGAGAAGAGCTCTCAGCCCTGTTTAATTTTGCTGTTTAAGACATAACCAGTATTTTCCTCAAAAAGGACCTCTCCACAACAGGATAAGATGTTGTATGTCCAGCTCCCCAGTGACTGTGATATAAACCTCACGTATAAAGAAGGTTTCTGGAAAACAATGAAACATCAGTGAAAGCAATCCCAGGAAAGACTGAAGTTGCAGGATGAAAAAGGAAAGAAAGAAAGAAAAGCAACTGGAGATGTATTTTCATTTACTGTGTCTGAACACCAGAAGGAGAGCAAACTTAACTAGAGAAATGAAGACAGACCGACCAGAGGTCTAAGTCCAGATCTGCATTCAATTCCCTACTCCACCACAGACTTCCTGGGACAACTTGGTGAAATCATCTAACCTCATTTAAATTACTAATGAAAACTGAAATCTAGAAGAATAATCTCCCACGGTACTGCCAAAGCAGCTTTTTCATACTCCAGCAGCAAGGCAACACGCTTCAGAAACCTTCCTCAGAACAATTACAAAGGTAAAAAATTTATTCAAAACAGCTTGCAACTTCTAATAAAGCAAAGCAACACAGAGGTTTGAAAGGAAACTGCTCCAAACCCAAGGCACCTGCCGTAAGCATCGCTGCAGTTTTGCAGGCATTTTCCCATTTACTTACAATCAGAATTCAAAACTGATAGATTTATATGGCAGGTCTCCCTTTCATGTGCAATTTTCCTTTGCTTCCTTACTATATTTTTCTTTGACAGCTCCCCACTTTGATTGGCAGAACAAGAAAATGCAGTAAAATAAAACCTTACTTTAGAAAGGCACAAGATTCTTAGCAATAGTGATCAGAACTAAATGCTACAAGCCACAAGCACTGCTCACATTACTGATGAGAGGAAAAAAATTAAAATGACAACTCTAATAATTTGAAGTGATATTTAAGCAGCAACCCTTGCATGTTTTTAGAAGTTTATGTATAGCAATTTGTATTTTTTTGTTTCAGGCTTTGCTCCTCACTATGAGATACTTCATGGATGTGCTGGTTTTGGCTGGGATAGAGTTAATTTTCTTCCCAGTACCTAGTGTGGGGCTGTGTTTTTGTCACTGCTGAGCAGTGCTGACACAGAGTCAAGCCCTTTTCTGCTCCTCACCCTACCCCACCAGCGAGCAGGCTGGAGGTGCACAAGAAGTTGGGAGGGGACACAGC
>NW_008795327.1:924603-955878 GCF_000699145.1 Aptenodytes forsteri | reverse complement strand
GGGGAGTGAGCGAGCGGCTGTGTGGGGCTTAGTTGCTGGCTGGGGTTAAACCACAACAATGGATTATAGCTTTTTATAACAAAGTACTTCAATATTGTTTTTAAATACCCAATAAAACCCCAAAAATCTATCCTGCCTCTACTGAAGTGGCTGATGCTCAGTACCCAACACTGAATTGAGCAAAATCAGCAGGTGTGCCAAAAAAACCACAAACACACCCCCATTAACATGACCTTCCTCCCTGGTAGGAACATATGAAGCAGAACTTTACTGCAGAAGAATTAATAAGGCCTGAAAAAAAAGTATATTCACAAAGAAGAGTGGGAGTATTATTAATTCACAATTAGAGCATTACTTTATTTATATTTGTAAATATAAACCTAAAAAAATAAAATACTTCATTTAAGACTGAAATTTAAGTAACTTCATTAGGATGTTGATTTATCAGGTTCAATGATAAACTTTTCTGGCATTTTATTATTTAAAAGGAACAAAAACCCTATAAAATATCCAACCAAAACCCCAACCCCCTTCAGAAACCAAAAAAAAAAAAAAAAAAAAAAAAAAAAAAAAAAAAAAAAAAAAAAAAAAAAAAAAAAAAAAAAAAAAAAAAAAAAAAAAAAAAAAAAAAAAAAAAAAAAAAAAAAAAAAAAAAAAAAAAAAAAAAAAAAAAAAAAAAAAAAAAAAAAAAAAAAAAAAAAAAAAAAAAAAAAAAAAAAAAAAAAAAAAAAAAAAAAAAAAAAAAAAAAAAAAAAAAAAAAAAAAAAAAAAAAAAAAAAAAAAAAAAAAAAAAAAAAAAAAAAAAAAAAAAAAAAAAAAAAAAAAAAAAAAAAAAAAAAAAAAAAAAAAAAAAAAAAAAAAAAAAAAAAAAAAAAAAAAAAAAAAAAAAAAAAAAAAAAAAAAAAAAAAAAAAAAAAAAAAAAAAAAAAAAAAAAAAAAAAAAAAAAAAAAAAAAAAAAAAAAAAAAAAAAAAAAAAAAAAAAAAAAAAAAAAAAAAAAAAAAAAAAAAAAAAAAAAAAAAAAAAAAAAAAAAAAAAAAAAAAAAAAAAAAAAAAAAAAAAAAAAAAAAAAAAAAAAAAAAAAAAAAAAAAAAAAAAAAAAAAAAAAAAAAAAAAAAAAAAAAAAAAAAAAAAAAAAAAAAAAAAAAAAAAAAAAAAAAAAAAAAAAAAAAAAAAAAAAAAAAAAAAAAAAAAAAAAAAAAAAAAAAAAAAAAAAAAAAAAAAAAAAAAAAAAAAAAAAAAAAAAAAAAAAAAAAAAAAAAAAAAAAAAAAAAAAAAAAAAAAAAAAAAAA
This sequence comes from Aptenodytes forsteri, assembly GCF_000699145.1. Taxonomy (NCBI): domain Eukaryota; kingdom Metazoa; phylum Chordata; class Aves; order Sphenisciformes; family Spheniscidae; genus Aptenodytes; species Aptenodytes forsteri. The sequence continues at coordinate 954,587 of NW_008795327.1, read as the reverse complement.
AAAAAAAAAAAAAAAAAAAAAAAAAAAAAAAAAAAAAAAAAAAAAAAAAAAAAAAAAAAAAAAAAAAACCACACAAGCAGGGAGTGTGGAAAAAGAAAGGAGAATAGTGGGAGAAAAAACAAAAAGGCAACCAGAAGAACAAACTTCCCTGCTTATGCCTTATTAGACATAAGGCTCCTAAACTGGACTAACACATCAATTGCTTTTTACTGCTTAAAAGCCAAACAAACATTAAATCCCTGTAGCTGATGAAGAGGCAGTTTTAGGTCTCCCACTACATAATATGAAAGAAGTCAAGACAATTATGTAAACAACTTAATTATGATTAAATGCATTACAGAAAATAAACACTGTGAAAGCAATATGCTAAAACCAAGACTTACAAGAAAGAAAAGAGTTCTGGAACAAAGAAAAGAGATCATATTATGCTGGTCATTTAAAAGGCATTGCTTAGTTTGGGGTTTTTTGTGTTGTAGTTTTAAAAAGTTAAGAGACTGCCAGTGTTCAGAAACTAACACTAAAATAGAGAAGTAATAGCTCCTAATACTAAAGCATTTTAAATTCGGAGCAGTGGAGCAGGTAAACTCTAATCCACAAGAGTTTGGGAATAATAAAGTAGCATAATGAATAAAGGCAACGCAGAAATATATCCCGCTAAACAACTAAACTTACAGATTATATTGAAGTTAAGATAATCAACTGTAACAAGTGTAAGCTATAGCTAAAACTTTTCACTTAATGGATGAAAGATTACCCAATAAGAATTTTTTTTTTAGACCAAACAGAATAGTCTTTTTAAAAAGTTTCTTTCTTGCCTCTTTTCACACCCATATATGAATCTCAATTGCTAAAATCATCTTCCTGCTCTATAAGCATATAAGCTTTAGCATACAGTTTGAAACCAAAGTACTTTCCCCATAAGATGCAGCAGAAGTCTTACCAAATCAGCACCAGCTTGAAGCAACACATCTGCAACATCAGTATGTCCATTTTCACAGGCATAGGTCAAAGCTGTATCTCCTGTCGCTGTGGTGGCATGAACATTAGCTCCTAGAAACACAACATTAGTTTTTTCTTATTGGACATCTCCTTATCAAGTATTTCATATCAGATAAACACAAAAACCAAGGCACTTTATCTGTGACAACAGCTATATCCTACTGAGCAACAGCTTTCACAGCCCAAGGGCATTGCTCTCATGGTAAAAATTGCTCTCGTGGTAAAAATACTCTGAGGAGAGGGGATAAGCCAAGGCACGGAAAAGGCATGACTGGCAACCTAAGCACTTAAACCTATATGTTCACTTATTCCTAAATTCCCTCTACAGCAATGAAGATTTCAGTTGTTACAACAAATAAAAGTGAATCCAGACAGTTGTCTAGACTATCCCTTTAACAGGGAGCTGCATGCCAAGGAAAACCAGACAAAATGCATGTCATTGAATTAGTATTAATACTAAAAGACCACACACTTCTACAAATTTCATTTCTTCCCTGCTTTTTAAAATCATGTGCTTTAAAAACATTTTGTTGAAATAATTTGACTACCTTCATATATGCCAGCTACATGAAAACTATGCATGATTCTTGCTATATAATGCATTATTCTTCAAAAAAAAAAATTCCAATGTGATTAGCTATTTTCTTATTTTCAAGGTGTGAGATATATTTAGAGACTCCCTGATGCCAAAACAAGGCTCCCCAGTTAACTTTCTACATTATCAGAAGTGAAGTGCAAGCAGCGTTCCAAGTGAGCTGGTGACGGGTGTCACATGCTGGTGTCACTGCACAAAGAGACACAGTTGTTACTGTCCCTCGATGAGCAGGGAGCATTACTTTCTAGAATTACAAGTCCCGACAATTTTATGCTTATTCTTAGAAAAGAACATACAAATAAATCACCTCCCGTAACAAGGAAGATTTCCAAAATGCAGCTCCTTTTTATTTATTATTTTAAGCAGTATTACTACACTTTAGTGTCTACCAACTTTAAACTGACAGATGAACATTGAAGTGTCATTTCCCCCCAACTCCAGCAAGATTTAATTTTTGCTACTGTATAATGTAGTAGTAAAACTCATTCATCACAGAAATTCAGCACATTCCAGAATCTGTCTTGCACACTATTTCCCAGGGCACAATTCCTAAAGTACTGGTTATTCAGGGAGATTGGCTGCAGATAATCAGGCTCAGTCAAAGCAGGAATAGCATACAAAAACAAGCATTATCTGTTTTATTATTTATAGTTATTTATTTATTATCTGTTTTATTAACAGTTTCTCCTAAATACAGTTAGCTGGAAACAATGTTGTAACGAACTGATGGTTTTTAGATATGCAACAGAATCCAGCGCTCCATGAGGCACTTTCCTCTGTTAACAGTAACAAACAATATTAAGGTGTAACATACACTTTTTTCTTCTTGCTAAGGTATCTGAGAAGATAGTTTCTTGTTACAACACTGCCACCATCCAGCCCAGGTATCATCTAAATCATATAGAACATAGTCTGTAATACCTGTGGGCTAGATCATTTACACTGTACACATACCTGCTGCCAGCAAGTATTTCACCAATTCAAGATGACCCTCTTGAGCAGCTTCCATCAAAGGTGTTGAGCAACCAAGTTCTATATCAGCTCCTGCCTTAATAAGGAAGTCAGCTACTTCAGAAAACCCTCCACAACATGCCAGAGTAAGAGCTGTTTCCTGCGTTTCTTCTGTCTGTGCATTTATATTTGCCCCTAGGAAACAAAATAGCTGTTATTTTAACTGCCCAGACACAGGGTAGGAAGATGAATGCTCATCACCTCCACAGTTTGGGTGTTTTGGCTTTGCTCTGTAGTTACAGCAATGAGCAGTGACAGCCACACACTACATCAGAGGAATTTGCACAGAATACCTAATAGCGAACGGTCAACACTGCATTCTTCATAACGAAAACTCAAGAAATGACAGTGATCTCACCTTGTGCCAGCAGCAAGGCTACCATCTCTTCATGGCCTTCCCGGGCAGCTTCCATTAGAGGAGTATAACCTTCATCATTAACTTCCTCCAGGTTAGCTCCCCTTTCGATCAGAAGAGCTGCTAACTCCACATGTCCACCACAAGCAGCCAGAGTGAGTGGAGATTCAAATGAATCTGCAGGCATATTCACTTGAGCACCACTGTCTAAAAGCAAGCGTGCCACTTCCACATGTCCATCCTACAAAACAAAGGTGAACACAAAAATCAGAAACAATTGAAGTCACTTGATGCTGTAGTTGCAACCACTATCATACTAGGTCTGAAAATGATCCTAAAAAGACAGGGTCTTTTTACTTATGATGGTTCAATTTATGACATAGTTATGGTAATACTTGGATTAAACTGACATTTAGGTTTCCACCTACATCTAAGTTAGGTTTAAATGCATGAGGAAAAAAGAGCTAGATGTATGTTAGGGTTTTTTTTTTTTTTTCTTTCTTTCTTTCTTGGGGGAGTAGGGAAAGAGTTATGGGATAAGACTTTCTTAAATATCCAGCAAAATACCTGGGACACAGAAGTAAGAGATAGCAAACAAGTACCATAAGTAATAAACCCACTCCCTGACTAAACCCCAAAACAAGCATTGGAAAAAAGATTTTCTTTTTCTTTGTAGTTGATTCGTGGCTTCTACAGACAAAAAAAGCTCCAACTGGCAGTTTCTAGATCCTGGGGAAGATACCTGCAGAGAAACTGAAGTAGGTTACAATGAGGTAGGTAACAGGTGGAGGGAAGACTCAAATAAATCTTAAAGGAGACTGAAAAGTGCGTTGGGGTGAAGCAATCTTTGCCATAGAGGGAAGAGAATTAGAATTGCTAGAGCAGTCCATTTGAGCCCTTACCAATCAAAACATATAAATGCAGCTGTCAGCTTCTCAAGAAACTATTACTAAACTCCTCAAAGTTACCTGAAATAGACCAAGTACCAAAAATCCATGTTTCACCTAAGGTGTGGCTTGTAGAGAGCCACAATACCTCTGAAAAGGGGAAAACGTAAAGAAGTTTTGGCATTAGGAAAGGAGAAACTCTCACATGGTTTCTCCCTCCCATATAACTTAAGAAACTGAGACCCAAACTTGTGGAACAATTTGGAAAATAAATGTTAGAAAACTGAAACTGATTATAAACTACACCTAATGAAGGGGGAAGGTTCAAGTCATGCAAAGAGTGCTCAGTGAGATATAGAAGGTCTGAGGGTCTAATCAGAGGACGTTTCATACTAGATCTTTCTTCAGCATATACAATTAAGGATAACTTAAGGATGGAAAGGGAACTCCAAGTAGAAGACTTGAATCGAAGCATTTGTATCTTTGTATCTCTCAGTGGAGAGAAAACACTTGCTGCCTTGCATACTGCAGGTGCATAGTATTAGGTGCATCACCTTGGTCACTCCATTTGCCATCCAAAGAAATATGGGGTTCTTCAGAAGGAGTAAACTGTCAGCCAGCTTTGATGATTTAGAGCCCTGTGTCCTGACACAGTGGTATTCCTGGGATTTGACAGTTAAGACGGATTACTTCTTTAAACTAGCCCCAATGCATACTGACAGATTTTGCTAGAGAACTAAAGAATCCTTTTTCCTGAGGAAAACATAAAAAGGGCAATTTCAGTGGCAAATAGCAGAAGATTTTATGTTGTGCCCTTGGAAGGAAATCTAAATAAAGTTGGGCAGTACTAAAGGGCAAAAAAAAGACATTAGAAGGCCTCTCTGCCCAAGGTTCAAGCCAGAGCTGTCCAGGCTAGGGCACTGATACCTAAGGGTGATTTATAAAAAGTTATAAAGCTAAGAATTCCACTAATTCCCAAAATTAAAGAACTTCTTAAGTATTAAGAACAGCAACCTCAAGCGAACTATCAGTTCTCCATTCTGACCTCACCAGAATTGTCAGCCACTAACTCAAACAGCTGACACAGAGCTATAGAAAAGGGGGCAAGAGGGATATCAAACATGCAACTCCCGTCAACACTTGTCTTAAGTTGACCACGAAGCAGGGAGTAAGTAACCTGAGATTGACAGCAATCAAGTCTGTAAATTAAAGACAGGCTGTTGTTCTCAGAGAAGCTGGCTAAAAGCCAACAACCACCTCATCTAAAGGCATTATCCTAAGTGTGGCATTCCATCTTGACAAGAACATTCTAAAACTCAGAGGCACTTACAATATAATTGGTGATCAGAGACCAGACATCTCAGCTTCCTGTATTTGCAGCATTCATTAGTTGGAAAACAGTGAAGACCGGGAAAAGTCACAATAATTTGGTGGAACGGTTCCCTTCTGCAAGGGTGCAGCCGAAAGATAACAAGGAACAAACTCCATCATTCGACTTGGAGTTGGGACTTCAAAGGATCAATTTCCTCTCTGTTGCTTTTCAAGGTCAATACACACTCTGTAATGCAAACTAGTCTGAAACAGCCAAGAGCTAAAAGTGTGCAGGCAACCCATACAACTTTATCTTCCTCAAGCGAGACACTTCATAGCCTCCAAGACAAAACAGTGCTCAGACTGTATCACCATGAAAGGGAAAAAAGAAAAAAAAAAAAAGACTAAACCTGAACAGAAGAGTGGGCTGATTAAAACATTCGGTTTGCAGTCATGCTGCAATCTCCTTTAGGTGACAGCATACACCCACTGCACCTGCGTCCTTCTGAACTCCTTATTGGCACTAGGCTCTCATACAGAGAAGACTATTCAAGGATACTATTACCATCTCACTATTGGAAGACTTCAACACAGCTCGAGACATTATAATCTGACCTTGGTCACTTGCATCATCACCTCACAACTGCACTAAAAGAACACTTGATCCTCCAGCTCTCAGACAACTAGAGGAACATTGCAGCCCATCTTCTAAGGATTATAGGCTACTGGGAGCAAATTAAGTTTTCCCCCATTTGCTGTGCTTCCTATGGAAACAAGGTCCCTATTCTTTCTTCAAAGATGTTCCCCAGCTTGAAGAATAGATAAAAAGGTCACCTAAGGTCTGGACAAAAATGATTGCAGATATATTTTGACACAATAGCACAATCTTTATTAAGATGAAGCTCTTGGAGAGGGAAGTTTTTCCTCAATGGCTGCTTTGAAATTATATGAGTTGCCCAAGAACTAAGAACTACTTTTGACCTACCATTTTATTTTCAAAAGAAAAACCTCACAGCACCATTTACAGAAACCTAAAAAAGAACAAACCATCTCTACATGCAAAACACTTCCTGCAGTGGTGAAAGGACAAGTGTAATGCATTAGTCATCCAGCTCAGTGCACTTCTGGAAGGCTCATACCATGATGATCTGAGAGACCTTATTTATAAAGGCAAAGGTGGAAAACTAACTCTAACACTGCAAAAGAAACAGTGACTTGGGCTCAACCTACTACTTTACTGTACTGCAGATTAGTTACCCCTACGCTTCACATAGGGAGCATTTAAACAACACATCACATCCCCAAAAATTAGAATAATTTTTCCCTATGACCAATTAGACTGAGAAGCTGGCCACCTGTAGTAACTATAATAAAGGCTTTCTTACGATAAAAACTCACACACACTCACTTGTAGACCCAAAACAGCTTGTTAACAAAGGCTCACTTTATTTTATCATCTCTTTTCTTCCTCTCATTGAAAAGGGAGCAGTACAAATAAAGGCTATTTACCATGCAGGCCTCCATTAGCGCTGTGTGCATCTCATCTGTTTTATGTTCTTGATCAGCTCCAGCTTCAAGCAAGAAACGAACCATATCTAAATGGCCTTCAAATGAAACAGATCAAAATAAATAAGCATTTAATATCATAAAATTTTAGCAGTACAGACAATACACTTAGTGAAATCATTTAGAATTTCATAGTTTGCTACTGCAATTTTTACAAGTTATAATTCGCAAACCTGCTCTTTTTAAAGTACTCTAACTACTGCAAAACGGACAGCCAGACTTTAGACGGTCTTTCCCAAAGATACTACCCAACGATGAGATGAAGACAGACCTCTCTAATTCAAGTTTACACAACAGGAACCTTTCCTTGCGACTTCAAGCTATAAAAGACTGTGCTTATTCCTTACTCAACTGTATAGTGATGTATCATTTAAGTGTTCCAAGGCAGCATACAATTGAGGGGGATTATCTTTTAGAGATAGGTCCATGTAGATCTGAACTTAACTTTAAGCTTTTTAATCATAGCTTTCACAGACATATTTCTGAGAACTGATACACACATTATGTCATATTATGTTATGTGACACTATTTTTAAAAGCTTCTACTGAACTTTACCAATACTTGTTTTCAACTCTATTATGACTTCTGTCATTTTAGAATTTGTCCCTTGCAAGTTATACATTTTATCCTCTCAATAAGCACCCTCCTCCAAGACAAGACTTAGTTTTACATAAACTGATCGGAAAACAAAGTAGCTCAACCATCTTGCCAAAGATAATACAGGAAATCTCTAGTCAATGAAGATCTTGCATTACATCACTTATTAAGTTTTAGGTCACAAGAAACAAGAATGCCCCTCCAACATATTCAGGAGTACTATTACTGGAATTTCTCTGTAAGGAACTACTGTATGCTGCAGGAAATCCATAACAAATCCAGATGCAAGTTTTCAGTTGGGTTATACATAGTATGTATCCTCCAATTCTGACCACAGAGGTAAAACCTCTGTGATAAGAGGTTACTATGACAATAATCCACATCCTTAAAGCTTCTATGAAAAACAATTGTTAGAAATTTTATGGAGGTTTTTGGAAGAAAAAACTTGGAAACACATTGGATTACCATTGCACTAAGTTACTTTATACAGAAACTTTAAATAGCAAAAGAAATTAAGTCAGAAGCCCATAAAAGTTCCTAATATGTAACAATTCATAGACATCCTCCAAAATTACACTGAAGGAAAAGTATCCAGTAATAACACTAGCATTTCCACCCCATCAGGTATTCCAGGAACATTAGTTCTAACTTCACATTTTCCTAACAACTAACAGAGATGTTTTCAGAGCTCGCAGAGAGTTGGTGAGGGGAATCTAAATGAAAAAGAACGCGGTAGTGGGGGAAGAGGAGAGTGGAGGTGTGTCCAAGCACAAGTTTGGACGCAGCCAGTCACAAGTTTCCACCTGCAACATGTCGAATACATGTCCACCACATTTGGACACAAGTAGTCAGGCTTAATACCACTACACCATGGATGAGCATTTCCTGAACTCGAGTTTAAAACCAAAATCCAGTATTCCAAAGCTCTTAAGAAAATATTCAAAGTATGGCTGGAAGCTTTAGTTAGATAAATCCTAGTAAATAAATTTAAACAAAAACACAAAACAAGGCAAGAGACAATACCTTTATAGCATGCAAGTGTAAGTGCACTTTCTTTGAACTCGTTGGAGTGAGTGTTGATTCCTGCACCATATTCCAGCAATACTCTTGCAACCTCAACATGGCCTGCGCTGGCTGCTTCCATTAAGGGCGTATGCCCATTCTCATTGTGGTCTTCTATATTAGCACCAGCTTTCAATAGCACCTTCACTATGTCAACAAAGCCCCCAGCACAAGCGTAAGTGAGAGCTGTGTTCCCTGCAGAGAAGACGACATTTACATGAAAGCTCTTTCCATCACCCACTCCTAATACAGGAAAGGAAATTAGTTTTAACAGCTCTGAACAAAACCAAGTACATCACTAGCAGCAGCCTTTTACCTCACAGCAATGTTACTCCAGCCAATAATTTCAGGCTGGGTATAAAATCCCAACACAACTATAATGTGAAAGAGTTTTAATGCTAAGCCAATATTACAAATCAGGATTTTTTTTCTTTGATTATTATGTTTCCTACTTCAGCACGCAAAGAGAGATCAAATACACACACAAAAAGATCAATGAGTAATTCTCATGCTCACTGTAAAGTTGGGGGGGGGGGGGCAGGGAGCGGATGGTGTTTGGGGTTTTTCGCCTAAGACTGTATCCTGTAATCCCTTGAAAAACTTTTACTGGCTGGATGAAAATAAATTTATAATTTAAAACACTGGTACTGTAAGTGACAGACAATCACATATGGCTCGTTTTAAATGCTACAGTCAATTTTAAGGTAAGTTCTGCTTAATATGGCTAAACATCAAGATAAAGAGAACATTTCATAGTTCAGAGACCCGACTTCTTTAAAATTTGAACAAAGTTTAAATTCTATCTTAATATTAACAGAATCCAGCTGCAGGTTAATACTCTCAGCAAGGTTAGTTAAGCTGTGATCAAGCATCAGCAATGTAGACAACATTCAGTGCTCAAAGAATTGTATCCCCTCTTTGGTAAAAAGCAACAGACTGAAGTAACTGGTCTTGACCAGATGTGTCCCATGGTCTTCTTCCTGGGTAATTTTGGATCATACAGATGAGAAAAACTAAACTTCACGTATTTTTCTGGTCATCTAACACCACAGTGGTTTTCACGGGAACAGTGCTTTCCATTACAGATTATATTAAAAACAATCTTTAATAATGGCCAGGTAAGACTCTCAACACATCTGCTATGTATCTGGCCGATTCTTATAGTCCCTGTCATGTTTTCTTGTGAATGAAACTATCAGACAAAACCACAGATGCTCAAAACAGCTGCATGTCTTATGTGCCAGTCATTAATTCTTTGTGTTCCTGCTTCCCAGTTACCTGTTGAAGACTGTGCGTTGACATCTGCACAATGAACAAGGAGAAGTTTAACAATATCTACATAACCTCCGCTGGCAGCTGCCATTAAGGGAGTTATGTCTCCTTTATTCCCTCGATCTTCAACGTTTGCATGCATTGCTAGTAGCACCTAGAGAAAAAAAGTTCACTTTAATGAATAAATTCTAACACCAACAGTTTGCTTTTAGTTCAGTGGGGCTTGTGAGAATGATTCCCCAGCCAGCCGTGACATTCCCTTGCAGTAATACCCCAACGGTGAAGCACAATGGCACTCCCCAGGACCGTTTATAATTACTACCTGCACTGTGCTCTGCTTCAGGAAATGCTGTTTTTCTACATTTGTTCATATCTGCTAAAATCAACATTAAGTTACAGTGCAATACTGACATTTTCAAAAGTCACAGGGCAATTCGCTAACCAGAATGACAGCAGAGAAACTGTAAACTTGCATTAATGACCACAGCACACATTGGATCAAGCTTACAGGTAAACAGTTTTCTCCCTGTACTCTTGCCTGGCACCAAAACATGAAGCTGGCCACTTTCTGAGAACTGTCACCTAAACATCTCCAAAGAAGCACAAATTCTACCCTTAGATACACAAGTATAAAAGCCAAAGATTAACACAAATTAATGCACTGTTGATAAAGATGTGATAAAAAAAAGGATTGAGCGACTGAGACATGAGTTTTTTAGAAGGTAACCACTTGTAGTGTTTGATTTTGCTGCTATTTTAGATCCTCTTGCAATGTCTGCTTGGCAGAACAGCTTGACTGCATCTAGAACAATGCCAGAAAAGTAGATACATCATAAAACACAAGATACATTCCTCAGACAAGTCCCTTAAACCTAAAGGCATATATATGACAGCATTTTCCATTAAGACGACAAACAATAACTGGAAGCCCACAATAAGCTGTATTAACTGATACTCTGTTTAGGTTATAAAAAAATATTATAATCAGAATAGCTAAAATGTTTACCTATCAAAGAAGCCCCTTAGACAATGCTTCACAAAGGTTTAGTTGTGATTATATTTGTTACTTACTTGTGCCAATTCGTAATATCCTGCTGAACAGGCCAAGCAAAGGAGACTCTCCCCTTCTTCAGTATGTTCATTTACGCTTCTTCCTTCATCCAACAGCTTCCGGACAGCATTTACATCCCCATCTGAGCATGCTTCTGCCAAACTGCGACTGGAAAATCAGTTGCCACAGAATAAGCTCAAAATAAATCTGCAATAGATGGGTAGCTTTCCTATGCAAGGAAGGAGTCTTTACTTAAAGACTCATGACATTAGTACCAAGCCTGACTAGAAAATATATCTTACAGATTTTTTTTAAGAAAAAGTATCTATATACACATTATTTCCATAGGTGAAACGGAGATAAAGACCTTGCTTATGTCTAAATTAGCTCCTGTCCTCATCAGTTGCTAACTCACATAAGCTGTCATATAGACTAAATGCAAAGAAGAGTGCTCAAAACTAGGCAATTTGTGGTGTTTGCAAGATACAAAAGTAAACCTCACTGATGCTATTCACACTTCAGTGGAATGCCAGACACACAGAGGCCACGACCACGACAAACTACTGACTATAGGTACCAAGGCAAATTTCTAGTAGACATAAAGCCAAAAAGTAAACAGCCTAGTATCACAGAGACCACTAACACTGAATACTGCAACAAGACAAACTTCTGACCATTGTCCCTCCTGTAGTGGGACTATTTCCTTCTCCGCCCTAGCCCAAAGCTTTTTTCTTTTAATTGAAAAAATCAGTTTCTTAATTTAAGCAGTCATTTCAAAGAAAAATCCTTACCTTCCCTAATGACATCTTAAAGGAAGAAAGGAGAAGAGCCTTACAGAAGTTTACTAACTCATCCTTAAAAAAAGCCATAAGAGGTAATTATAAGCTAAGAGAAGGAAAAGACAAGACAAACCCCAAGTTCTTGGCATCTAAAAGCTCAGAATTCTATAATCACTACTTTAACCATCATTAACCTCTGAAGTAGAGAGAATAGCTATTTCCCCTGAGACCTAGGAAAGTACATTAAACAAATCTTGCAAAAGGTGAGCTGGGCTCTTCTGTACAAAAAAAATAGTCTATCAGCAAAGACAACTGTTAGAGCACTGCTAAATACAAGCATAAACAAGAGCAAGTCATGCTCAATACCAACCCAGTTACACTTCCCCAACTGATGATACAGTTTTATTTAGAAAAATATATGCAAGGGATCATGGTCCTTCAGCCACTGGGAACCAAACCACAGTTAATGCCCTCGTGGGAGGGGGAAGGGAGGAAGAGCCTTCTGTTATAAACAGTAGAGGACTGTATGTGATGCATTCCTATCAGTATATTTTATTTGCAAGGTATGGAAGCTTGTTTCTTAGAACAAAAACTAGTACACTCAGATTCATTAAAAAACTCAAACTTCTACTTTTCTTCTGTGAAAGACAGTTCACTCAAGAAATTCACTCACAATGAAGAAAATATCCATTTGAGCACAAAGTTACCTCAGGAAAGCATACAAGTTTCAATTGTTCAAAGACTGTAATGGTTAAACTATGTTAAGTCTCTATTTTAAAAGGAACTCATTTGCCATATACCCCAAAATGAAATAAACTGTGCTAGCAGCTGGTAGATAAAAGCTGAGATCCGACCTGAAGAGAATATCCAATATCTGATCACTTACATTTGCATTGTAATCACTAAGTATTTTAAGCAAAATAACTGGTATTTTGGTAAAGTTTATTATTTGGCTACATAGTCAACTCCATATACTGAAGCAATGGGATCCCACTAAAAGGCTGCAGGACGCTATCAAACCTGCCACCTTCTCCTCGGAGGTAGTAAGGGACAGCTGTGTGCTCACAGCACAAGCAGTCAAACAGCCCTGCTGCAACCCACACGTAACCAGGCATTTACAGCTCGGGTTCCGTTGTTCAGCTGGGAGGAGAGGGTGGGGATTCATGCACTTTTGCACACACATAGTCTAGCCTTTAGAAATGGGAGCCACCCAACACCATAACCTGTGAGACAAATCCTAAAACAGATCCATCATTCTCAGAAGATGACCTTAAGCCACCTCATATAACACAGAACCGCTGTGAAACCAAATATGCTCTGGGAAAAAGCTATTAAAAACAAAACTCTTAGTTGATTCTAGTTGACCCAGGCACCTCAAGAGGTCTCCCAGTTTGCTCCCTGCTCAGGTTCCCCTTGAGATATTTCCAAGACATTTTGTAAAAGTGACAAGAATGACACTGCGATGCTTTTCCAAATGAAGCACAGGATGCTGTGGACCTTTGCTCCAAGGGTGCATTGCTGGCTAATGTTCCACTTGTCCACCACAAAACTCAGGTCTTTTTCTCCAAAGTTGATTTCCAGCCATTCAGCCCTCCCCATTCGTACCAATGCACAGAGATACTCCTCCCCAGGTCCAATACTCTGCATTTCCCTTTCTTGAATTTCACAAGATTCCTGCTGGCCCCTTTCTCCAGCTTGTCAAGGTCCTTCTGAACGGCAGCACAACTATCTGGTCCATCAACCACTCCTTTCAGTTTTGTATCATCTGCAAACTTGCTGAGGACGCACTCTGTACCATCACATGGGTCATTGATGAAGACGTTAAACAGTATTAGCCCTAATATCATGCCTTCACCTGGACTTTGTGCTACTAACAACTCTGAGCCTAGTAGTTCAGTTTTCAATCCACCTCACCGTCCACCTACCTGGTCTGTACTTCATCAGCTTGTCCCACAGGATGCTGTGGGATACAGCGTGAAAAGACTTGCTAAAGTCAAGATAAACAGCATCCACTGCTCTCATCTACCAACGTAGCCATCTCATTGTAGAAGGCTATCAGGTCAGGCCTGATCTCCCCTTTGTAAAACCATGCTGACTGCTTCCCATCATCATTCTTTACTTACTATGTGAGGAAATGGCTTCCAGGAGGATTTGCTCCATCACCTTTTCAGGGACTGAGGTGAGGCTGACCTGCCTATAAGTCCCTTGGATCCTCTTTCTTCCTCTTCTTGAGGACAGGGGTGACATTTGCTTTCTTCCAGTCCTCAGGAACCTCCCTCATTCCCCATGACCTTTCAAATAAATTAAGACTGGCCTCGCAGTGACATCAGTCAGCTCCTTCAGTACTCATGAGGGCATCCTATCAGGTCCTGTGAACTTGTCCACTAGACTATGTCCAACCTGTTTAAATGCTCCCTGACCTGATAGCAACCAAGGGCCAGCCCTCCTTCCTCCAGACCTTCCTGCTCATCTCAGGGGCTTGGGATTCCTGAAAACAAATCTCACCAGTAAAGCCCAAGGCAAAGGCAGCATTCACTACCTCTTCCTCTTCTGTGTTGCCGTCACTAGGTCCTCTGCCATATTCTGAGGCAGGCCCACATCTTCCCTCATCTTCCTTTTGCAGCTTATATACTCACACTAGGATATCTTGTTGCCTTTCATGCTCTTTGCCAGATTCAACTCCAGGTGGGCTTTGGCTTTCCTAATCATGTCCCTGTATGCTTGGGTATTGTCTCTATATGCCCCATGGGCTACCTGGACTGCTTCCACTTCTTGCATGCTTCGTTTTTATGTTCAAGCATGCTTCCCCAGCATATTTTCATCTCCCCATGTTTTGATCCACAAGTAATTTCTCTAGCTTCAGTTAGGAAATGAAACTATATTTGTTCTATATTTGTATTTACGTTTTGAGCAATGACTCAAGACTACTGCCCTTACTGTAAGCACTTTGTTTTGCAAATCCCAAGTCTGAACTTCAAGAGGACATCCACATGAAAGGAAACTTAAGACTCTCCATTTTTGATCCTAGATCTGAAGTTCAACAGTATATGCAGTCACACCATCCCAACGGTTTAGGAACTATTTGCATCACTTGTCAGAGTAGAAAATACTTCAGGACCCCTAAAGATCCTTTGAAATTACCAATGTAGAAGAAAGCTTTTGACGACGTAGGACAAATCCTCAGTTCTGTCATCATGGGATTTAAATGCTGTCCTCATTAATTATCAGTTACAAAAAGTTATCAGATAATACAGTTTCATTTTCCCCTAAGTTCCTGAGCAAGATCCCGGGGCAAATCGCTGCCCTGTAAGTATTAGCATTCTCTTCCAACTTTTAATATAATGAACTAGATTCATTAGTTTCCAACAAAGTATGCTGAGGCAGTAATTAGAGAACTATCACCAGCTCTTCTACAGCTAAGAATTTAACCCGGTTTTGAAAAAGAAATCGACTATCTAGTGCACAGAAAGAGCAGCAGGTTAGAAAGTAACATTTTTTCATACTTTTCTCTTACACTTTGAAGCCAATAACCTGATGGGACAGTAGTTACACTTTCAGATTCAATAACTTTGCTTCTGCTAGTTGTAGAGCAGATACATTACCAAGTACTAACTATAAAATTAACTGAATTTGAAATTAAAAATACAAACTTACATTCTATAGTTGGGAAACCAGGGGTGGGGCGCGATCAATACATACTTGTCCACTTGTCCTGCATTGTGATTGTTCTCTGCTCTCATCCGCGTCAATGCAGCAGCAGCTTCATCCAGTGCACAGCTGACAGAGGACGTCAGTCTTCGGAGAACCTCAGGATCTGCGAAGGCTTTACCATCGGCAGTGGACAATTTACCAATTCCTTCAGTGCACGTTCGTTCATCAGTCAGGTTAGTATGAAAGTCACACAAAAGAAATGCAAAGACACTATTTTAGATTTCAGCCACATGCACTATTAGTTAAAAATCATTTGCAAACATGCTGGAAAATCAGCTACTTAAAAGTAACTGTTAACATTTGCCTAAGACCTGAACATTTAATTAACTATAATATGGCAGTAAGAAAACTGTTTTTCAACTGGCAGCTTCATTACCTGTCCCAAATTCCCAACTCATAACTCTGAGAATAAAAAAAACCCTAAAAGTAAAAATCTCAGGGGAATAAGGATAAGTCCAGGGGTTGAGCCCAAAAACAGAAGTTTGGGAAACAGCGATTATTCCACAGGCTTAGTTTAATATTTTCTGAATGTGAAGAATTTTCCTATTTAAAATGTAAAGTTATTATCCCTTTCCCACCCAACTCCACTCAAAATTAAATGGACTTAGCTCTAACATACCTTTCTTTTTTAAGAGTAGGGAAAAATTTTAAGAAGTTATTAGCTTAAATTCCCAATAATTTAACATTCTAAACAGCACAGCTCTAACTACAGGCACAAAAATTACAAAACAAAATTTCAAATATTTTAAGTATACTTAAAATCAATGCCCCCTCTACACTAACGTTACACAGTAGAAATGCTTACTCAAGGAACTTTTGTAACAGCTTCTTTTTTAAAAACAATTTCTTCGCTGCAAGACTAAAGCTGAAGGCCAATACAGAACAGCACCATAAGCAGGTATTTATCCCACTCATTTGGTACAGCTGTGTAGTTTTACTCCACACAGGTTTTACTCCACATAGTTCATCACAGCCTTGAGCACAGCCTATTTTACACATGCAAACATCACTGCACAGTTGCCTCTGCAGTGTAGGCAGGGCTTACATTTGCATATACAAATGTGCAAACAGTGTAAAGAAATACATTGATGAATAATACCCCCCCGCCCCAAAATCCATTTCACATGCTACAAAAAGCAAATGGTTCCTGGTTTATAGATTAGCTACCTTCACCAGTGATGAATCAGTAACTTTTCAATTCCTTAGCTATTAAACAGGGTCAAATTAGATATAAACCCCTGAAAATAATACATCTTATAGCTCAGAAGATTTGCTATTTGGTATGTGCATATCTCTGCAAGATTGATTTACACCATGTCTCCCACAACCCAGCTTGTGAATATTACAGAATAAATACTGAAATCATACTTTGAAAGTTTCAAACTTCTGAAAGTGTTCGCCCACTTTGAGAGCATCCAATTTGTTTCTCATTAATTTGAGAATCAATACTTACCAAATTTCTCCACCCTGAAAACAATTTAGGCCAGCATACACCAGGCACACTCTGTTACATTACCCTACATCACTGCTGCAGTGCTGGTAAGTGTTGGCTTACAGTATTCAAACTCAGTGTTGCTGGAAACAATGAAGAGTCGCTATCCTGTCATCAAGTCAGACACCTACGATGGGGTGAAGAAGTTTACTTGGCTGACTGAAACTGAGCATGGGCTATGAAGGTTGAGCGGAGCTGCTCAAGATACTTGGTCAGATCCAAGTGCACTACCTCCCTGGCTCCAACATCCCACCTCTGGATCACTTCAGCACTGTCAAGAGGCTATGAAAAGCAATTTATAATAAATTACCCACTCCGCAATAAAATAAGAAATTACAACTAGATCTGTCCACACCACACCCATCCGGTTTTCGAAGACTGTCTAGGGCACTGCAGAGCAATCAGAGCAGAGAAATGTAGAGCCACGGACTCTTGACTCCATGTACTTGAAGAGGCTACTAGCCACATGCCCCCTTCCACCTCCAAACTGTTGAGGCCATAACCTTTCTAGCCACTGCTGTTAAATATAGTGAGGCTATAAATAACAAGCCTCAAACACCGCAGCTCACACCTCACATATTAATGTAAACTGAATTTGTTGTTGGTTTAAAAGGGGATGTCGGCTCTGCAGTTGTGGCAGGTGGGACAGCGGGGGACAGTCACTGCAAAACTGCACCGGGGCATCAATTTAGTACCAAACACACAGAAAGTGACAGTTTTTACATAGATCTGCTTCCCCAGGACAGCTCACAGAGTAACTACACAGATGTTTACACTAGCTATTTCTGGTGGCAGTGCTGGCTTACACTAGCTTGCACTGTACATACAAGTACTGCCTAAGAAAAGAAAGCATATTAAGTCTTCACAGCTCAGCACTGAGGCCTCATCTAGGACCACTGCAACCAAAGCTGAACATCACGGTAAGTGAAGTGGAAAAGTACCCGAGAGAAATCCACAGGATTTAGAAAAATGATCCCTGAAGCAAAGGAAGAAAGAAAGAAAAAAAAAAAAGGGACCTGGCTATCTGAAACTAAACTGGGTATCTTAATCACTTCAGATCACTAAGGCAGTAGATCAGGCAGCTTACCTAGACAAGCAGAACCTACACTGGACTATTCTCTCCATTTTTAAAGTTTGCTTGTTGAAGCATTCATACACGCGATTTCTGAAGGCAAGAGAAGTCACACCACAGATCTAAGTCCTGTGTCCTGTAAAGACAAACGAACTTCAACCACTGCAGAGCTCCTGAAGTATCTGTTTTCATGGATTACTGCTGGTGGTCTCCTGGAGGACTTACCAACCACAGGTCACTGGCTCTTCCTTCCAGCTGGTAAAAGCACACTGACAGCTCACTACAGTTTCCTACTTTGTTCCAAAAAAGGTGCTATTACCACACCAAGAACTTTTGGACGGTAAGCTGAAGATGCTTTTATTTACTTCACCAGCTAGGGCTCAACCCAGGTGCCATCTCCAGCTGTTAATTTCATACTTTTTTTTATATTGCACATGCCAAAACTAATCAACAGCCACAGAAGACATCAGAGCAGACTTTTGTTAGGCTGGACAGGGTAAAAGGGAGACAGACTACAAGAATTACCACTGCAGACACCCATTCATTTATTCCCCTTTTGCAGGTTTACAGTACCATCTAAGTAATTGCTCAGTTTTTACTTCGCTATGATTTAGGATGACTATGTCAGAATCTTATTGCTGTAATGCTCACATCTTTTACTCTCTAATTTAATTGTTTGTGTCCACTTAATAACCATTTGTGTCACTCTCCCAGGTGTTTAAGAGACCTCATACACACAGGGACAGCAACCATCTGATCTACACAAAGGTGCTGGACTAAAACTCTTCCTGTCTCCTCCCATCCAATGAATACTGAAAGCATCCTCAAGACCATTCTCCACATTTGCTCAAATTCATCATTCTTGCACACAAGTCATCACAATTTCTCACATTATTACAGTCTGACTAGCACGTTACTGATTACTGATCTGACACTACCTGAACTGAAACCCAGTGTTTGACATTCTGTGCTTCCTGTGGGGCACTGGCACATTTTCAGGAATACAAGCCACCACAGAGGCTGTGTAACATCATCTTTTCAATATGGGAGCCACTGCGGACTGCTTTTTATTGAGAACAGTTTACAGTCATTAACCATATGGAGATGGCGATGTTACCAATGCAAAATTACAGCTTACCACTAAAATTATTAAGAGCGCGTTCATAAGCAAACCAAAAGGAAGTACTTCCATATGACATAAGCTGCCATGCAAAGGCCAAAAAAATGAATTTAAGTATAGATTAGATAGGTTCATAGAAGGCACAGGCTTTACAGTAATACTAAGAACAGTGGCCCTGGCAGTCACTATTTAAGGACATTCCCGAACAAGAGACTACTGGAAGGATAGAGAGAGGAAAGACTATCACCTGTACTGTGATCTTACTGCTTTTCCCTCAAGTGTCCACAGCTAGCCCACTGCAGGGCACAGGGAGCTAGGCACACCTTCAGTCTGCCTTTGTGGGGCAGCTCTTCAGATGAGCACCTTCTGCTGAAGACATGTGCCAGTATGTTCACAAACCCTGGCAGGGACAAGGCCAGGAGCATTACCCAACAACTGAAAAGAGAGCTCTTAACCATCCCTGGGAACAGGTTGCCCAGAGGAGCTGTGGACGCCCCATCCCTGGAAGTGTTCAAGGTCAGGCTGGATGGGGCTTTGAGCAACCTGATCTAGTGGAAGATGTCCCTGCCCACGGCAGGAGGGTTGGACTGGATGATTTTTAAAGGTCACTTCCAACCCAAAAACCATTCTATGATTCTATAGTCTCCCCTAACTGGAAGTGACCTAGGTCCTCCCCATCCAACACATCAACACACAGACTGTAGGTCTCTAATTTAAAGAGAAAAGTATGCCAAGAAAATAGTTCTGAATTCCAGGATCTGCAAGCAGATTAGTCCTTCTACTGGGCCACAAACCACCAATTCTATGGTACACAGATTCAGGATGCATCTGAAAAGGGTATTTCCACCAGTTTAAACAAGTCAACAATTCAATAGTTAGAGATTAAATGTCCAGTACAACTGACTATGTGTAACTAGGTTGAGTCTGAAGCAGATGACTTTTTTTTTCCCCCCTAAAGCTACTATGGCACACAGCATGACTGAACTTAGTGGCAGGAAATGCCAGATGTTCCACAAGTTAGTGCCATACTACTGGACTATTGAACTATTTAAAATTAGCCTGAAGTTGATTATAGAGGTGTATTAGAACAAGAAGCTCACCTTTCAAGGGAAAAGCTTGCTCATTAGATACACACCTACGCACCTATAACCAACACTCCAATTTGAAGCATGGGCTTCCTTGTTGACTTTCAGACTCATCAGCATATTTCTACCATGTAACTACCAAGGTCAGAGTTTTAGGGTAACCTGAAATCAGCTGGTAACCTCTCAGGGTGATCTTCCTCAGTTTAACCAAAGATACTGATATGACCTCAGAAAAACTGGGATACAACCAGGTTTGTGTCTTTGGAAAACCCGAACGGGCAGGACCTTATACCGCTGGTGTGATTTTGCCATGAGGAATCAGAGATTACATTCTCTGAAAACCATGTCTGTATATTTTCACAATTTGAACACAGAGGTTGAAAGCCATGAATAAATCTTAAAGAACCAATAACCTAGGCCAAAGTTGTTTCAAGTTCACTGCAGTAAAGGAACAAGTCAGATATCCACATTCGAGCAACCATTCCCTTCCCTTCTATTTCAAGAAAAGGAACATTCTCACAGGAGCATCAGTTGCTCTACCCTCCCTAACTGGATAAAGTTCGTATCGAGGATAAAGAAAATACTTAAGTGTAGTTTCTAGCTAGTAGCTCATAATTATCACCATTTAAAATACCTTAAAAAGAAATTACTCTGGTATGGAGCCCACAGCTAAGTCCTCATACCACACACAACTGGTGTCAACATACGCTTTGAACATCAAAGGAGACTGTTCCAAAGAGATCAACATATCTAAGTGTAAGAGGTAACATCCAATAATCCTCACAAAAACTTGCAAATTCAGTGGTGTTTATATTCCTTCCCAGTCAGTTCCAGCACACCGTATGTTCTCACACACACTTGAGGCCATCCACCTGCTAACGTGTCCAATATATGCTCTCATGTTCATCACGAAGTCTAACTCAACTTCCGCTCACGTGGAATCATCTGCTGGTCCCAGAAGCTTAAAGGGATCCTCTCCTTAAGAATCTTGCATCACTTGTCCCCCAAAGGCAGGTTTTGATGGAAATGTGAACAGCTTTAAAAGCCCAAAAGAAGAATGAAATGAGAATCATGGCCCAGAAATGTGTCTTTTTTTTTTAATGGTATGCCAAGTACCTGCTTTAATCAGCATGACATACAAGTAGCACCTCCAACAAGGTGAAAAGGGTTCAGGGAAGGAGAGAGGGGACTTTCTTTTAGCTCCTTTAGGAATCCCCATTCAGAGGAATCAAGAGGTTCTAGTCTGTCAAAAGCAACTGCTACAGTCTTGTGCCAACAAGCAGTAACTCTACCAGAAAAGTATTAATTCTAGCACATCACACAGGTGCTACCACAAGACAAGGCAACAAGCAGGACTGAGCATACCCTGTTCTGTAAGGTCTCAAGTGGCTTCACTCAAATTCTCAACACAGATATGGCTCCCCTAACAGCACATCAGAGGAATTCAGTTCATGCATGTTAAGAGTAGAACCTAAGCGAAGATTTCCTAAAGAGATTTCTCAGGACCTTTTAATCCACGTTACAAGTTTATTTCTGGTAATACTTAGGAGCAGTGCAGCATCTGCAGAAAACTACCACACACTATTTATTTTCTGTAAATCCTAGCAGTGGCGGAAGCAGAGATGATATCAGTCATCTACCAAACAGCAGGCTGCTGCTCTCTGCAATGATGTAACTTCCTGCTTTGTGTATGTTAACAGAAAGTGATTTTCTAATTCCCCATATAACTAACAAAAAAGCGTGCACTTTGCTCCTCTCTGACGATGTCGAAATATTTTCCCAAACACCTGGTTTACTGGCTCTGAAAATGATGGAATATGAACCTAAGTATAGTGCTGTCAGCACACTCACCAAGACCCAAATTATCTTCTGGCAAACCCAGGAAAACACCGAATCAGCTCTAACCTGCTGCCCATGTTTAATGCCTAAGCAAAGTTTGCAAAATTCTAGTTGCCTTGAACAAGTAACTTAAGTTAGCAGCCAGGTGGTGAAGCAACTGGAATTGGCGAGCACACTCATTGCCAGACCCGTGCTCGCTCCGCTCCAGGTCAGGCTTCAATAACTGCACGATGCTCCCAGCACGGCCACTGCCGGTTAGAAGGACATGGGCACAGAAGCACTGAACACAGTTTTGTCTCAACAGTTTTCTAATAGACCCCAGCTAGAAAAGAAAAAAAAGCTGGGTCCCAATGCTTGCATGACCACACAGCAATGGAAAGACAGACAGACTTTAGTCTTGCAAGAGAGATTTCAGCAAGGACGCAACACAAATTATTTCAGCCCATCTAAAGTGAGAGTGGATTGTGCTGGCTCTATGTTTTCTTGTAAAAAACAGCCCAAAGCCAAGCAAATCAAAAAGGAGTAGCCATTTCCAAGTTTCACTGTTTCTGCAGCAAGATATCTAATTTGCAACATAAGAATGAGGGACATAATCTATTTACAATTTTTGCATATATTTTAAATATTTAAATGTGTTTTATTGTGTGCTGATTGCTCAGACTGAAGTCCTCAAGGAAGAAACCACACGTTGAGTAGTGCTCTTTGTATATAGTAATTAGAAAAATACTAATAATTCTTTCTAGTGTAGTCATGTTTCTAAAATTCATATGCTTTTAAAAACTAAGATAAAGTGTTGTTAAAATGTTAATTCACACTAAGCTAAAGAACATTAGATACAAGGGAAGGTTTACTTGCTGTGTAAGGAAAGTAACTTTTAAGTCAGAGTATAGACAGATCTATGCCATTGGGATTTTTGGGTAAGCCATTTGGCCTTTAAAACAAATTTCTTCACTAAAGCAGTTAAAGTTTAAAACCCTCTTATTAAGTTAAGCACGCCATGCTTAAATTTCCATATGATTCTGGTGAGTCTTTGAAGAATTCACACAATATTTACAGACCCTAATCATATCTAATGCAGTACCGAGGACCATGTGTGAAGGGAGACCTTCAGGAGCTTGTAATCTGAGGATGCACAAAGACGAGTTGCACTGAAGTCTGCAGAGATTTTGCATCTGGAATATCCATATCTCAAAAAAACCAAAACAAAAAAAACCAAACCCCAAACCAAAACCCCCTGACTAGTTACTTCAGACACTTTACTTCACCTTACCTGCCTACGTTTCATTGCTAATATTATTGTTTAATGACATAAACCCTGTTCTGGAATAGCTAATTCTACTTTGCCTTTCAAAAAAACCCACATTTTGACATCAATTTCATACCACACAAGCCCTCTCCTGACACATCTGCCCTTACTAAATACAGTGGTAGCAAATACCCTTTTACCATAACTTTTTTTTACCTCATCTTTTGCATCATTCAGAAGAAAGACAAACTTTGAACAGAAATGCTCTTTCGAAGTTTTTGAATTCTCACTCCTGACGTTTAAAATGCCATATACTTCTGTTTTGCAACAAACTTGCTTATAATCTTACCCTATCGTCCCAATCCAAGAACACCTTGATTATGGTCTGGCACATCCTCAAAAAGATATCTAAGCCACTTGGCTTTCTAATCACTCCATAACAGATTATCACACGTTACTATGCCATTATGTATGAGATTATCCATTAGGGCTTAAATAAGCATGCAATTTCATAGATAATATGAACCTCTTTAAACACCAATAATTATTTTGAACAGGAAAATATCATGAACTAAATTGGTTGGGTCCCCCTTCCTGCTCCGGATTTTTCCTAAGTCATTCTTTCTGCACTGTATACTACTCAAACTCAGAGATAGGAAACCTTAATCCCTATTTAACAGTAAGGGTTATTCCCAAGAGACAGATGTGAATGCAAATCAAAGGAGACAAAATTATGGTGACACATATTGGTCATGTTTTCAAAGGCCCGATCAATCCTCATTCAGACTAAACTAGTTCCCCAGCCCTCCCTCAGCAGCCAGTAGCAGGAAAAAAAATATAATTATATACCTGCTCTCTCCAATTGCTTCTATGCATTGCCCATGTGCTTAAATTGTAACTCAGTTGACCATTACTAAGCTTCTTGCTAAGATTCACAATGCTCTCAAATACAGCAGGGCTGGATTATTCAAGTTGACTAAATGGCATATATGCTAGGTTTACAGATCTAGTTTTTGTGCTCCTTATAGTCCCCCTTTTTACTAGGGCAAAATAAGGTACCTGAGTGATTTGTATTACAACTAGCCGTACCATAACTGAAAGATTTTCCTTTCCAACAATTACAGATCTCCAAAAGTTCCACAACAGCACCTTCCAAAGTTTTTGAACCTCAACTAGTGTCACCCAGTAACATTTCTGGAAGGCTAATATTGTTCTTTATTACCATGCCAATTAAAAATCAACCTCTGTAAAGGCAGTGCCATTCCCTGGGAAGCAGGGCTCGAGATCTATGCAAGCACCACAGTGCTTGAAGACCACACCTACTGCCCTGGCTTGCTCTGTGATTTTCACAACGCAAGTAACTCCTCTTGTACAGCATGGTCAGCTTGCCTGAGCAGGCTGCAGCTTGATAGCTTCCTCAGCAGATGATTTATCACCTTATAAAACCAAACAGAAAACCCAGAGTAGGAGAATGTTGCTTTGGCTGTATTTACCAGATTTTAACTCAATGGCATTCCCAGATTGAAATGGTAACCCTGAAGTTTACTCAATTCACTTGTTGCCACAGAGGTTCGGTTCCTTGGCTGTCTTCTGTTGGTTTTAGTGGTAAACCTATCAAAGTGTGAAAGTTCAGGTACTACAAAGCCAATGTATATATCAAAACCAGCTTGTCTTCTGCCCCAAAATCCCTTTCTAAGATAAAATCCAATGAATAAATATTTAACACACACATTCCCCCCCTGCCGCCCCAAAGTCATAATAGCTCAAAATCACACATCGGCAAGATGCCAGCTTCTAGTTAAGATATAAAAACCTTCAGACAAGCGACAAGTCTTCTGTTGGCTATTCCCTCCCCACTTGCAAGTGCCAGATTTTGGGAGGAACTCAAACTATAAGAGACTCCAGCAAGAGGTCATGTTTATTTCCTCACCGCAAAACGTACCACCTAGAAGGGATTCTTTCATGCAGAACTAGATTTAAGTTCTCCCACCACCTTCCTGAGATTAAAAAAGTTCAGCACTTTTGCTGGAAACAGATCATGCAATAAGGTAAATGAAGCATCTTTCTGACATG
This sequence comes from Aptenodytes forsteri, assembly GCF_000699145.1. Taxonomy (NCBI): domain Eukaryota; kingdom Metazoa; phylum Chordata; class Aves; order Sphenisciformes; family Spheniscidae; genus Aptenodytes; species Aptenodytes forsteri. The sequence continues at coordinate 929,463 of NW_008795327.1, read as the reverse complement.
ACATGGTGGATGAACAGACCACCACCGTTATACTCAAAAAATCTCACTCCAGAAACCACTTAGAACAGACTAAGCCCTTACAGTCTCATGGGATGCCTCCAAATGAAACATACAGGCAAAAAATCATGCAGAGGTATCACCTGATCACCTTGTGTGCAGCCAAAGCTAGCCATGAGCCTTCCTAATGTTTCAGTCCTTTACACCAATGCACTTGCAGAGTAGTAACAGCATTTCTTAGTAAACTAACCCATATCAAAAGGCTGCTCCACAGCAGTCAAACCCTGTAATTAGTACTGCCATACCTCTATCCAGGGAAAAGTTTCAAGCATCTTCACACAATATAACCTCTGCTTTAGGGAAGTCATGTCTATTAGTCAGGTATGTCAGAGCTGGGTCATGTGCATTAGCTACATTCGGCACTTTTGGATGCATTTAAGCAACTGTGCCTGGCCAGTTGGCCCATCAGAGATCTCAGAGAAGGGCTGTGGCTACGTAGTGCAGAGTAACCGCAAAAGGTCTCTGCAGCAGGTCTAGCTCTTCCTAGAAGAGCTGGTCTTCCTCAGCCTACAATGTACAGTTGTTCAATCCAGTAATTCCTATCGTATGCCTGGAAATCCCATACAGCTACAGAAAAACATCAAACTTTCCCAAGCAGAGTACCTCCAGAGAAGAAAGAAAAGTCTTCTCCATGAACAGTACCAGCAAACAGAGGATGATAAGCTCAGTGTAGCTTAGGTACTTGGTGCCAACCTGACAGCAGAAAGGCTCAGCTTAACTCCTTGAGTAAGCCTTTGCCATCTTCCAAATCACAATAAAAGAATTCTCCTGCAAACAGTTCTGCTGGCTGAATGTGACACCAGGAGCTGACACTGGTGGCAGAAAGGAAGCATTCATTACTGTGCAAAGGAAACTTGATGTTATGCCTAACTTCAGACCCAAAAGGATGAAACAATCAGACAATTAATGGCAGCGCTACTATTCAAAATCCTGGCACATCTGAAATATGCCCTCAAGATGGCAAAAGGCTTGTAAAAATAGAAAAATTTGGTTTGACTGGGGAAGGAGAGGAGGAAGGTGGCTCCAAATCCCTTAAGAGAGAAAACCTGCCAGGGGAAAGACAAGACAAGAACATATCTTGATGGCAACCACAGAGAATAAACATTTTTATTATGTAATGGTGAACTATTTAGACCACAACTAACTAAACCTCCTAGGAGTTTTATCTTTCCCCAAAAAAAAAATTGGTATTTTTTTGCTTAGCTAAATCTCCCTGAAAAATGTGTTCGGTCCTTTGAAATTTCTTATTTAAAAGACATTTTAGTGTAGGTATAGCCTATTGCCTCTTTTTGAGAAAAGCAGTAACCAGAGCGCTTCTCCATTTTTCAATTGGTCATTCCAATGCTATTAGTCCCAGACAGGGAGTAGTAGAGATTTGATATGGTAGGGTTTATTTTAGCTTTGTTTTCTAAAACACACGAAAAAACCCCTACATTGAGGCTTTCAGTCTTTTCAAAGTCCAGCACACGCCCCTGTAATCTTCACCACCGAATATCAAAATTATAGTCTGATCTTGGCTCCAGTGCATTGAAAACGTACTGTACCCTTAAGATCCCTGTTGTAACTATGCTGAACACAAGAATTTATCCTTTTATATACATCTGATACAGACTTTCACTATAAAACTGTATTTTTTTTCCCCCTGTATGACAGAGTGCATGGCACAAACAGAATTCACTGGCTGCAACTTTTATCTTTGTTCTTCTCAATTAGTATTTGGGCATGCTAAATAAAACTCATTTAGCATGAAATTAAGAGCTACAGCTTGGGGGTTTAGTGGGGTTTTTTTGACTAATTAGCATTTTACAATATTTCATATGTCACCATCACAGTTCCCCACAGACTTCCAGAACAGCCGAGTTTTCAATTTCTACAAATCAGATTCCTCACAGCAAACCATCACACCCAAAAATGACATTTTCAATGCTATCTGAAAAATCATGTTCAGATCATCTGCTAAGCATTTTCTGGCAAAAGCAGATGTATAATTTTATTCTCCTGGGTTGTATTTCATGTTCTTAACCTCAAAATATCCCTTTCTTCACAAATCCCCACTCCTAAAAGTAATAGGAACTCACTCACTTGAGCAATATCCACAAGTGAAAGGGGATGTCTGAAAAAAACTGAAAGGTCATCACAACATACACATGCCATTGGAGAAAATTACCCTTAATTCCAGCTTCTAATTTTTCACTTGCTTGACACTGCAAACTCTCAATATTATATTTGCATTTACATATATTTCAATGTAGTTGTCAGAACAGGAGCCAGAAATCTCAATGACATTTCTCTCTGCTTTTCAGTATGGCAACTGTAGCAGCGAGATTTTCTTTTTTCAGAATCAAAAGCTAGGAAGTACTTCTCCAGCTACAATTAGTTCTTACTGTTATTTTGGTAAGATTTTGATGACACAGGTTCCTTTTTGGGATCATCTGCTTTTACATCAGTGTGCTCAGATATCTCAAAATCTGAAAACTAATTTTCTATACTTCAGCACAAACATGAATTCTTGTTTAACTAGTCAATACACATTAACATTTGCATTTCTTTTGAGAGTTTCCCCACTAGATTTCAATTTAGTCTCATGTTACTTCAACACCAGGTTATTCAGTCAGGTAATTCACAATACTAGCCAGCAACTTCCACTTTTACTAAAGCTTGGAAGCCCCGTAAGCAAATTGAGCAATGAAAAACCAGCTCTACATGGACTTACAGATGTTTCTAGCAAAATCCCAATCTCCCCAAACAGTCTGCAATTTCATCTAACTCCTCTCCACCAACTCAATCCATCCATTTCCTTTGTTTTCAGAATGCAAGAAAGAATACAGATATTTGACCGATATGGAATACCACATATTTTAACTTAAAATACTAAAATAAAAGATTGGTTTAAACCTTGTGATAGAGTTTTGTTACCGTATAAGAGTTCAAATAAGAAAGAAGAATACCAGCAGTTATCCATAACTATCTCCTCATACTCTGCATCTTATTTAAATTCCTGACCATGACAGACTTTGCTACAGCATAACTCTAAATTTTTCTATCAGTTTGATTTTTTCAAGCTTTCACTAGGCATCCATTTTCTCCCATTGTATGGAAATTGAGTTACCTTTTCTAAAGCTGAAATAACATGAGCTCTTCTGTGCCGATCTAATATTTGGCCACTGCCAGAAAGATGACTCAGTACTCCTCCTCTCCCTGGGTTTCCCCAGGCACTCCCACCAACCCCACTGCACTCACAGTTGAGAAAAGAAGAGTGAGCTTTCTACCAGCACAGCAAGATTAATCTGACCAGCAAAGGGTCTTTCTAGCCGCCACCACAACTGGCAAGAGGAAAGAAAACTGTCCAGCCAGGAACAGAAGATTCCTGCCTGATGGTGACAGCAGATAGCCACTAAACCACCTCAGCCACCTCACATACCTTCCCCCTGTGCCACTCATTCAGAATGTCCGAATTTTTATGTTTCCTAATCAAATATCTTTATAAAGAAACCCAACCTTTCCATTTTTCAAGATTTTGTTTCTATTAAATCTCTAGCAAAGAAACATTTGTCTCACTACAAGGTGACAAGCTCTCAGATACAATCCTCAACGTTGCTGATTCCTTACAGGAACCAGGACCTTCAGACACATTTATCACGTATGTGCATAAAATCATGCTGATCACTCAACCAAATGCACTTTGATCCCATACATATTACATGTAGCTAATATGGAAGCATCATGAATTACTCCTGCGTCATAGTTACAGATGTACTTCGTCATCAGCAAATAGCTTTTTCACCCATCTCACTGCAGATAAGCGTCTGGGAGAGATACTTGCCTCTTAGATTACCTTGTGCTTTAAAGAAGCAGCTACAGTTAGGACAAAAGCAGTAATACAGTAAAAAAAATTGCCAGTTCTGTCACAGTCATCATTTAAACAGCAATTCAGTGGCTGAATTACTTTAAACAAAGCAAACTAAAGCTCAGGGGAGAATATGAGGGGGCTTGTAGTTCAAACCAAAGGCTGAAGAATTATATAAAAGTACAAGAAAGTGTTCATATTTCCTCTAGCAGAGATGCAAAAATTTAACACAGTTATGAACAGAACAGGCATTAATGCTGAATTTGTCTAGATTGGTCTGGAGTGTTCACTCATTCTCCTCTTTTCCTTTTTTTTTTTTTGTTTGGTTGTTTTGAAGTATCTTTGGAAGAATTAAGCCTTGGTCCAAAACCTGGTGAGTACATTCCCCATACCTATGAAATACTACAACCAAACATGACAAAAAACTACCGAGTATGCACTGAAAGCTATTACACATATGAACCCCTGGACTGAAGTTCTTACTCTCTACCTACCACTAACAGCTAGGCTTCAATGGACATGGAACTGCTAGTTTTTCTCATCTTTGATCCCACAGCATCCCTGCTGGCCGGAGCATCTGCTCAGCTAGCATATTCAAGAGGCAACAAGATAGGTAAGAAAGGAAGGAGGGGAGAAAGAAGCATCCTCCTCAGCCCCAAGATTTTGTACTGGAAAAAAAGAAGTTTAGTTTCCTCAAGGAATGTGACTTTTAAAAAAAAGAAGCGTAAGGCAAAAGAGATGAAGCTAAACTAGATCTTTTCAATATGTGGCAACAGAGATTCCTACAAAAGAGGTTCATTCAAACTATCTGTGTTTTGGCTTGCAAGACATATCAAATGCAAGTACAGACATCTGAATTTGGCCTTGGAGAAAGAGAAAGCTCCTGTTTACTCATTATGAGTTAAGAGCAAAGGTAGAAGACCAGCCCAGGAAAAAAAAAAAAAAAAAAAAAAAAA
>NW_008795327.1:904699-924588 GCF_000699145.1 Aptenodytes forsteri | reverse complement strand
CCCCCCAAAAAAAAAAAAAAAAAAAAAAAAACACACACCACAAAAAAAACACCAAAAGCCTGACTGACATCCATAGGGACTGCTAGGTAAGAACTGCAATAGGAGAGAGTCAGACAAAACAATTATTCACCAAGAAATTGCTCTAACCCTGAGACAGTTGCAGCCCAGTAACTACAACTGTTGTAAGGCACATGTCAAGCCAGGGATGATCCCCGCAGCACAAACTACTCTTCTTCCAGATCTTCTCAGTCTGTAAAGATCCAATGTCTACTAAGCATCTATATTGGAATATTAGAAAAAAAGTTCTGCATCCTATAGAAAAGTCACAGTACCCTGCCTGTCTTCCCTCAGTATATGAGCTAGTTCTAGTTAGTGCAGTATTGTAAAACAAGATCTGACAGTAACTCAGGCATTTTTATTAAACAGAGTAACAGCTAATTCTACCAGCTCCAGTAAATTGTTGGGGTTTGTTCTGGGTTTTTTGTGGCGTTTTTTTTTTTAATTAAAAAAAAGCACTTTTACCCATGGCAACTAAGGCCTCCTTTCTAACTTGTTTTTGATTGTAAGAAAACGTATGGTCTTGCATTTGACAGGAATATTCAAAACACCATGCTAACTAATCCAAATTATAAAGGACAAGGATGGGATTAAGCACTAGTTTATAAATATCTACATTACTCTGAATGTGAATTTGTTTTGGTGCTTCTCTAGGATTAAATGGGAGGTACTGTATATTACAGTTAAATAGGAGCTTATCACTTCATTTTTGAATTTTTTTGAATGACCAAGTCAGGGATTTTTTTTTTTTTTAGGTTTTTTTTCACCCTTAACATAGATAAAAGCCAGCGATACACACCCAGAAAGATTTGCCATGGCAGCAAAATCACAGTGAATTACTTGGGTGCCCGATGCCTTTTCCACTGCCAGCCTTCTCTTCCCTCCCTCAACATCTTTTCCAGGGCTGCAGCACCAGCAAGTATTCAAGCACATTTGTGCACTTAAAACAAATACTCTTCTGGTTGTATCACGCTTGCCAGTATTACTGTGATTAGCTAAGGGAAAACTTCAGCCACAAGCTGAATTGTTTGCCTGGCTTTGTTTAGCTTTTAAATGGGCACACGCTCAAATGGCAGACTCAGCACATCACCCCTAGAGACGGGCAGTCACCTGCTCACACCCTGTCAAATGAAGCGTGAGGGCACACATACATACCACCACACTCAACTGGATCGTAATGACAGTATACAGTGCTAAACGAACATGCAAAAATTGGTATCATCTACCGAGAGCCCCAGCAATCATCAAAGGAGCTAGGCTCCAAATTTGGACATCAGCTCTGACACTCCTGTATTTCAAGGAAGCATCCAGGCTAGAGACTGAGAAAAAAGAATCAAATTGCTTCTGATTGCTTATACAAAGTAGTATTAAAAGCCCAAGTCACTCTTGGGAAATTTAAGTTGAGGTTATAGTGCTTACAATATTTACCCATACAACTATAAAGACATCAACTTTATAAATGATCCAGAAGCAGAAATCACAACCTCTGTAAGAAGAGCTTCAGAATAAATTCTTTACTTCATGCCATCAAATATGGAAAAATTTACAAGGTTTATTTCATTATTTTACAGAAAAAATACCGAGGCTAACAGTAGGCAATTATTCTTTAATTCCTAGTTCTTCCTTTCATGCCTTGGAGAGAAAAACTAGTATCGCCTCATTTCAGGTCTGACAATTGCTTGTCTCCAAGAATCAGAAAGATACACCTCAAAGAGCTAAGACTGCTACTGAAACATGGAAAGGAGGAACATGGAAATGGTACCATTCACTGTGGGAGGGTAAGGCGCAAAGAAAAACACCCCACATATCCCTGAGAAACATCAAGAGAAGAAAAAAAAAGTATTCATGCTGAAGAAGGTGCACAAAATTCCTGTTCTTGACTTCTAGCATTCAAACTAAGCCAAATAAGTCTCATCTACTTTAGGGCTTCTGACCTTTGAAAACAAGTTACTTTACACACACTCTCACCTATTTGGTGGTAGGAGAAGAAAGGAGTGGAATTACTTTCTGCTTTTTGAGTAACCTAAGGCTTATGGAGGAAGAGTCTCCATAGGGGTACGATACTAACACCAGGATGACCCCCACGCACAATAGAGATGCAGGAAGAGGAGAACTCAGATAACCTTTGAATGCTATTTATAGGCAAACATCCCACTTGAACTCTTTTCTCCAAATTTCTAGCATTCAGTGGGAAACTGAGTCCAAATGGGCTGTAACTGCTTTCCTGAATCAGAAAAGGGCTGTGGCTCAGTACAGTACTCAGTGACTATCTGGGGCAAAAAATTTGAAAATACTTCTATGTTTTCAAGCAAAGAACTAACAGTAAAATTTGAGGGCCAGTAACATCATCGACTTAACCCAGAAGCCCATGGACTTTTAGTCCCCAGTTTATGCCAATCACGTATGGCAAAGCAAGCCAAAATACTGAAGCATTTTCAGAGGCTGACCAAGTGCGCCACTTCTTTAAAAAAAAAAATCACCAGCCTAATGGTGTATAGCACAGACTAGTGTATAAATTCATATTTCAAGCTGAACATTTGAGAAACTGTTCATAAAACCTCCTCTACCTAAGAAGATCCACAGCCTTTCAGTCTACTGTCATTACATACATGCTGCATAACAAAACATCCTGAAAATAAGATTTATAGAGCACAAAACAACCAAAAATCAGGACGCTACAGTCTTCAGAAAGAAAATAAGGAATTTATTTTACCATGACCCAACTTGAAGAAAGAACACACCCATCTACTGTTAATGCATTAGGAAAAAAACACCCTTCTACCAGAAGAGTGCAGGGGGCCCATACCATCACATTTTTATTCTTTGTGGCATCCTCCTGAAGTTCAAAAACGAAAAGGGAAGAGGACACAGGTGCATCAAGAGATGCACTTTCACCTAGGTACCTGTCTCTGAAGCTCTGCTTCTTCAGATGGAGTTTTTGTTCATCAGAAGTCACAGAATCCAACACGTGGCACCACAGAGCACAAGTTTTACTGAGCTGCTTCAGAGCACAATGCAGAGAGAAACTGTAAGAAGCATTAATCCAATGGATAGCTTCTGGATGGAGCTGCTTCAGATAGCAAGTATGGAAAAGTCCGACCAATTAAGATTTCACTAAAGCAGACTTCTTCCATTATTTCTCTCCAGGTCTTTGCTCTTATCTGCGTGAAGGCTAAAATAAAGTTGTTCTACCTCTTATTCTGTCTCTACAGTCTAGGAAGATCAGGCACTGGGTGTGCTCACTATAAGAGAAGGCTAATAGCCAAAAGCAGAGCCACATTGCAAGTTTCTCCTCTTTTCATTATTAAATCTTCCTACATGCTCCTTTCCCTGTAGAGACTTCCAAAACGTGCTGCTTGCTTGGTTCTGGCAATACAAGGCAAAGCCAGCTGGAAGTCAGGCCAGGTTACCTAGAATATTCTTGCTCATTGTGACCCTCCTGTTACTCAAAAGCAATGTAATTCTTTGAAAGCAAAGATAGAATTTTAGCCTTTATAATGATGCAGATTCAAGAAGGTTTTTTAAAGGACATATGCAAACAGGAGTGTCAGCAAATATATATATACACACGCACACAGAAATAATCAACTGCACAAATACAGAATAATTCGTTCAGGTAGCAGTTCTTCAGGAAAGTATTGGTAGATTTAAAGTCAAATTCAACTTGTAAACTAACATTTCTCCTGCAAAAGGCAGACAACAAACTGAGATGTATAAACAAAAGCACAGCTTGCAGGACAGATGAAATAACACTCCTACTCTCCATGCATCAATAGAGCTCAACTTGAGTAATATGACTAATTTGGGGCAACAAGCTATGAAGAACAGAGATCACGTACAGAGACTCCAGAGAACAAGAGCAGATGAAAGTCTAAATAACATGAGTTAAGGGCAAAGAAAGATTTGATATTATTTAGCCTAAAAAAAACCTGAGGAAGATAACAGTCTGCAAGTCAGTTCTAAGGATGGCTGCATTGAAAAAGGGAACACTGAACTTGGATATGATGCATAAAACAAGCAGCCAAAGCAACTCCACTAAAAAAACCACCAACTGCTTTACCACGACAACCTTCCTCCTTCCCTCGTGAAGCTCTTCCAAAGCAGCTTAGTGCCCCCTTCGCCCCCAAGTTACATATTTCAGCATGTAACACTGAGGACTGATAGAAAAACCCTCTCATCCTAAGGACTGCACTTGGCTCAGCATGCCGTGGAGCTTCCAGCACTGGAGACAGTTTGTCTAACCAGTTCTTAAAGCCACCCGTCAGGAATGGCACAAGCACAGATGAATTTGCCTGGGGAAAAGGAAGAGAAGGAGATAAAACTAGGTCTAATGAGATTTCTTTCAGGTCTATTTTTCAAAAAGTTTTAAGAAGCTGTACAGAATTTGAGGAAAAGGTGATGGCTAAATGACAAATTAGTAATCGCTGTTTTAGAGATAATGTTTTGTTACACAGGGAAAGTCATTACAGAACTGCACTGTGCCTTTTGTTCGCACAGCAAGTATTTTCTTTACGGATACAATGAGGATAAATTTGTGCAATGCAATAATTTTTTTTTAAAGTTTCCTAAAGTATTTAAATACTTCACATTCACAGAGAATATAAACTCCATTTTTGTGCAAGATGCTTAATGTACTACAGCTTGTTTTAAATCAAGGTACTTAAGTTCTTTCAAATTTCTTAGCTTTCAAAATAAGGCAGAAAATAATTTGTAACAGGCAATGAAGGTGCTCATGACCCACTGCAAAAAAAGCCACTTGCTTCCGTAAGTAGAATCAAAGATGAGTGGCAGTATATTTTACATAATTTTATTCTTCATTAATCTGGTGAAAACTAGCTTGACTTTCTAGAAATAAGCAGAATTTGATCATTTATGTTATGCATATACTATATTATCATTTGTTTTACTAGAAACTTGTTTATTGTAATTACTTCCTAAATATACATAGTAATATTTTGTCAAAGGTGAGTTACCAATAGAAAAAAGTAACAGATTCACCTGTTAAACCATATACTGTAAAGTATTAGTGACTCAGTATAATCTGTTGCTTCTGACCCTTAAAAAACCCAAATATTTAATACCATTATAAAACTGATAGAAGAACAATGTATTGTAGGTCTGCCAACAAGAGCTCAGTCAATTCCTCTCACGTGTCCCAAGACACTTGTCACAGCTCACGAACCAGACAGTTTAAGCAACTCTTATATAAAGAGGTAGCAAGCAGCCCTGCTTCCAGTATAACCGTGTTACATCTGACAGTATACTTCCAATCAGCCCCAGAAGGGGTGGCTACACAGACTACCAACCTGATTTACCAGTCTGTCTAGTACGGAGGTAAGTGCCTGGCACTAGTTACTGCCACCACACTTTGCCACTAAGTTACAGAACATCAAAAAAATTGAAATCTGAGTGGGGAGATTCAGATCCGATCTTCTGCACACTATGAAGCATTCACTTAACACTCAAACTATGTTCTGAGCACTTCTAAACTCTGGTTTTATCATCACGTGCTAAGGAAACTACATGACTGACAAATGCAGAAAATCAAAAATGTGAACTTAAAATCCAAGTCTGTGTAATTGAGTTTTTTTAATGAACTATTATAGAGTCTTCTTGCAGGAGATACAAGCAAGAGACACAGGCTTTTCTACCTCCTCACTCCTTCCTCACTCTCCTGATACACTTAGGGAGAAGAGTTACATTTTGATGAACTCAAACTTGCAAGCATAGTAACTGCTTCATTTCACAAGGTTAACATCTACGCTCCCCTCTTACACAGGCATCACAAAGAAAGAATCATACCAGTAGCCATCTGTTTAGAGAGAAAGCATGCACATGAATGAAACAGAAGAACACAGGAAAAATACTATACCACACTCAAATAAGATACATTCTGTGACAAGACATTTGGGTCAACAGCAATATTTACCAGATATTAGCTTTAAGAGGACTGTTGTTCAAGCTAGTGTTCTGGTTTTTTCTATACCTGATGAATATCATAGACCCACATAACTAGCTTACCTGCAATATTGCTGTGCAAGATCTTTATTTACCAACTCTAGCACAAACCTCAAGACAACCAAAACAAAAGCTTGCTTCAGTGTACTGTCAACAAACAAGAGTCTTAGTAGCTGTCCCACAACAGACCCCTTGTACCCTGTGAGGGGCACCAGCTCCCCAGTACAGACGGCAGTACCACACAGCCAGCTCTAAGCCGACTGCCAGCAGCAGCACAAAGCCCAGTGTAAGCTTCTGCACCCCACTGCAAAGCCTGAATGTGATTATTTTCACTTTGATGGATGAAGGAAGCATACATGTAAAAAAAGAGGAGGATCTCCTCTTGGTACAGGCTAAATTCCATCTCAATTCAGGCATTACGTAGGACTGTCAATAAAGCACCGCTTCTTTTCTCCTGCCCAAACCCTTCCTACTTTCCTTCTTTGGCTGAGGCTACTCCAAGCACAAATATAACAAGAAGTCCTGAAAAAAAATACTGAACAGAAAGAAGTTTTTAACCAGGAATATCCCCATATTGGAACAGTAGTAACAAAGGGGATTTTACCTTGCGGAAGAATCCAACTTGCATGAAAAATAAAATATGGCAGAAGTAAAATAGAAAGGAGAAGTACGAGTTAATAAAAAAATATATCCAGGACTTCGAAAAAAATGATGCTAAAAGGAGAATTGCACAAGTTGTTTATGGTACAGTCATAAAGCACTGGCTGATTAACAATGACCTCTGAGATATATATAGACAGAGAGAGAGATATATAGAGAGAGAGATAAATATGCAGACAACTTAAGAAATTGAGGATTACCCTGGCCAATTTTAATATTTCACAAATTAAAACTTGTAACTTTTTATCTCGTCTCTTCCCGCTCCCCATCCCCGCTGAGGAAAAGTTAAAATCTCAGAATCATCTTTGCCAAAGAATTCCAAAAGCACAGCATTCAGATCTGGTAAGATAACTTAGCTGTCTGATACCTAAAAGCATCAGTTTAAGTGTTATGACAATGAAACTGTTCTTCACAGCAAAATCTAACTGAGAAAGAGCCAAAAAATATGAAGCTGGTACATTTAACGTACTTTCAAAGTATGGAAGTTAATTTGACTAAGAGCAGGATTAGACTAGACTTTTTCTAATCTAAAAGCCTACAAGATTAGAAAAAAATATTTAAATCATGCAAAACCTCAGAGAAATATAACATTAATAATTCAATTACATGCACAAAATTCAGACCGTTTATCCAACTTACTCAAAAGCACAACACATCTGTACGTTTCACATACCATATATTCCTTCCCACTCTGAATCTTTAGATGGTAAAGAAAGAAAATGAGCAAGTCACTGTAATGTGCCAGTATCCCAAAAGGCAAGTTTTCCAGTTAACAAGACAGTGGTGATTTTAGTAATAGCACAGCTTTGATCTCTAAAGAAACGCCTAGAATGAAGCCTATTTGAACCTTCTTAATGAAAACTGTTTCTCTTATTTGATCCGTATACTGTATCCAAATAACACCAAGTATTTCAGATCAGATCAAATTAGGGTGAAAAGCCTCTCTTTTTTTAAAAAAAAAAAACAGTCAAAATAGTTGGACTAAGGTAAGGCTTTTGCCATGTTGAAGGCAGCTAAACACACTTCAAATTTGATATTGCTACATTTTTACAATGAAGTTCCATCTTTGCTCAAATTCCAGCAATCCTCTCTCGGATTCCCCCCAATAAAGACTCCATTTTTCTTTTTTATTCAAGAACACAGATACAGATCTAGAAATGTATTTGTTACATTCCACGAGCACAGAGGTGCAGCCATTAAATTGACAAACATGAATCATCCATTTTTTGCAGCCCTCAACTTCTACAGTTTGAAGTGGAGTTTGGATAACCCTTCAGAAGTGAAGTTTCTAATGGATTAGGTGCCCGCCTCCATTTAAATCACAAGTTACTCAGCAGCCCTAAGAAAAGAAACACCAGGTCCACACATGAATCTTATTGATCATAAACAACATGATCAAAGAATTTGTCTAGCCTAGTCTCTGACACTTTCCAAGGGGTCTCCCGGATGCAGGATGAAAGCAAGCTGTGCATCTTTTGAACTGTTCTGGTAGACCACAGCTCGCTCCCTGGTAGTGCTGGATCACAGGTCTATCTTGTCACATTCAAGCCCTCTAATGTTGGGGAAAACAAATGTAATTTATTTTATTTTAATCAAAAAACCCCTTGCTGTTAGTGAATAATGAATGGGTTTGGTCACATCACACACACAAAAAAGCTTGTTTGGTCAACAGCTTGGCAACTGGGTAAATATAGAGATACACATACACACATTGGAAAGCATTCAATTTTACAATTGCTGAATCTCACTCTATCCTTTCAGTCTATCCTAAAGCAGGCAGATTTTATCTGGGCCCATTCATATTTTGACCTGTGTTCTGTATTTCCACTAAGTAGGTGATTACTTCCACTTTTTGCCTCGCCCGGTTCCAGAATACACAACCTGTTCTGCCCCCACTTCATCCTACCAGCTTTCCAACGAGCAGTATCAGGCCCTCATGCCTGAATCAACTACTGAAATTCACCACGTATTAACAGACACTTGTTATTAAAACTAGATTTCTCTTTCACCACTTTCAAATGATTAAATGCAGTGCGACTTTGGAGTCTCAAATACACCAAGCCATCTATGTGAGGGACTCTAGTCACCTTTAATCTTTTATTCCAACAGAAAAGAAGGATGTATATAACTCTGCTCCCTGTTTCAACATAAGGATGGACTACTCACATCTGTTTCATTAAGCAAACCCTTGGCTGAACATGGCTCCTCTCCAAAATACTCTGATTTTCCTCACAAGCCTCTTATAAACAATAGTAGGACTTCTGAAGAACTCACTGCGAACAAGACTCCTCCTTGTGTAGATACTCAACAGGAATACCAAGTGCTCCAATGCTAGACAAAGAGGTTTTTTACCACTTTCTTCTGCATCTATTTTTTGATGCTTCATTGTCAAAGTGCTTCAATGTTCAGATTGAGAAGGAACATGCTCAAAAGATCTGCTGGTAAGGATATAGGCACCCAAGCTATTTTCTCAATTTAAAAATCAGTTCAGTAACGTTCTACGTCACTTCCTAGAAAACTCAGCAAAACCATGCTGAAACACTACGAACAGGGTATTTTAACTGCAGGGATTAACATTTTGACATTTTACAACTTTCTGTGGAATTCTGTGTTTTGGGTGCAGAATAGACCAAATGGGCATCTGGGATTTGTATTTGGCCACACACTTCAACCAACACCTTTCTCTACCCTCTTTAAGAAACAACCTGTACTCCAAAAAGAGGACTGCACTACATAAGCAAGTCATTTTCCCTTCCTGATGCCTATAAAAGGCAGGACCAGAAAATGAAACGGCTTTAACCTGTCAAACTTTCCCCAACTCTTTGGAGGTGAGTTTGCCCTTTTAAGAATGTGCGTTGAGGGACCCACTGAGGAACCCGCCAGGAAGAGCCAGAGCTCTGAACGCTATAACCATTCATTCACAGCAGCAAAGAGCTCTCATCCTCCAGCAGTCAACTAAAAAGGAAAGTCCCTAAAAAGGAAATTTAATAGGCAACCTTACTGAAGGCCCACAGAAGAACCATGATTCTTCATAGCTGGAATATTATTTTAAGAAATCAACGGTACCCTAATTAACAGTGGAACTGAGTGTTTCTAGTGCAGAACATGAATCCACTGTCAGAATACTAAGAATCTGTTTAATTACAGTCTGAAAAACAGAAACATCTCCAAACAGTACGGTTCTCTTTCCATAGGTTATTTTACCTATAAATCCCTTCTTTGCTACTAGGAGTCAAACTGAAGGAAGGTATACAAAAGACTTGGTTTGTTTAGGATAAGTTCCCAAAGAACAGGATTCAATTGTTTTAATTTATCTTCAATTTCTGAAGATGAAAACAACTCATATTTATGACATTCATAGAACAGTGAAGTCTCTCAGTCTTCATAACGTAAAACTAGTTTTTTTGTAAAATAATACAATCACTGATAGTTGTTTAAAGATAGCTGTTCATTAACAAAGTGCCTGTGCTTTGCTTAAACAGATTACAGAAGGAAGTATCGTTGTCCAAACTAAAGCTAATCAGCCAGGTTTTCAGAGGACCTAGTAAACATACAGAATCTAACCTCTAACCACTGTTTGTGTGCACGTGGATATGTACGTATGTGTATACTTGCTGCTATGTTAAGGGGGGTGAGGCACAACCCTCTTGCTAGAAATTCTCCTTAAGGTTGTCACCCTCGGCATCCAAAGCCACAAAATATTTTAAGTCCTCTTGGAAACAGAATAAACAAGCTGAACTGCAAAAAAAATATCCAGCACACTTATGATGGGCAAATACAATGTATAGAAACATTTTTAAGCAGTTCAACTACTCTCTGGCCTCTACACTTGCATATGCAGGCCTAACTGGCTCTCAAATCAAGACAGCTACTTAAAAAACAAAACACCCACAAATCTTAAAGAATGCAATGGTTGAAAACCACTTCTGCATAAGCAAACTGAAGAACATCATCCCACCTGACTGCAGTTGCTAGAACTTACCTTCCAGAATTAATAAACAGCATGTCCATGTGAGATCTGAGCATTAAAGGATTCATGAAGAATGAGCAAAACCAGTTTTGCAAGTCATACTCATTAAGATCCTAATGACACAGCCACGAACCCTGCATGTGAAAAACCCTAAGAAATCTGAGACACTAAATGCAAGACCAATTTTCCTCTAGGTTGTAAGTTAGGATCAAGCCTCCCACAGGAGAGGGGATCATCACAACAAAGACCAAGCTACCCTGGAAACCACCTCATACAAGGCCGTAGCTAAACTACTTGTTCGAGCAATAGTTCTGCCATCTACTTCTGCAAGCTAACCTTAATGCTGGGGACTAAAGTAACAGGAGAAATCACTTGCTTTTGCCAAACTGCAAAACAATACAAAGTCCCAACACCAGGCCAGTTTGTTTGTTCCCATGATGGAAACCTAGAGGCTCACTTAAGGTTAGAAAGGGTATTTTCAGCCAAACCAGCCAGAGAAATCTAGGGAAGATATTACAACATCTCCCGGAAACACTAGCTTCTTTTTCAGTCACTTTCAAATTATGGCTTTTATTAAAACTACCAGATTCTCAGTGTCTCCTTTAGGTTAGCCTAATGATATTTTTAGTGTTCAAATTCACAGTGGGAAAGACAAGTACTGCTTAACTAGAGGACTTTCTCAAGAGCGTTTTCAGTCTTTTGCTCTCACACATTCATCAAGTGGCATTAATTTTGTCCAGTCTTTTGAGAGAGGGAGATGGAGCCCCCAAACAAAAGCACTCTTTTTTTGATTTGCTCTTCTTTCCAGATCCCTTCTGTTCTGCTCATTTTCTACATCCCTACTCCAAGCACTCTGGGAATCAAAGCATGGAAACCTCAGATTAAAAACAAACCATGGGGGAATCAAAGCAGGGAAACCTCAGATTGAAAACGAATCATCTAATCCTGCGGACAAGTGGCCAACTACTGTTTAGAAATCTAAAGAAAGCATTCTCGCAGGCATTACAAGAAGCAATGGTACCTCCTAGATTTGTTAAATACCGTGAAATCATTTTGAACACTGCAACCCTAGATGTAAGCACATACCCTCAGAGATCGACTGCCCTCATAACATTAGCCATCAGACATCTCCACTGACAACTTATCAAGCTAGCAATAGGTTTTAGGACACACCAGTCATCAGGTACACGAGAGAAACTGCAACTGATTCTCATTTTAAAAAGTGCTTAAAAAGGGATCAGATTATTCAAATTCTGTTAGACTATTTCTGGGATACTCTAGACACTATCTTCCCTGCAAAGCAAAGTTTGGTCCCCAAGAGTTATAGCAGGTTAGAATAATTTTAGGGGAACACCTTTAATTAGGCTGCTGCAACTTTCTGCTGACAAAAGCTATGCTATGCTGTAAGCTGGGTTTTTTTCAAATTCAAAATGCAAAGAGAGCCCGAAGCCCGAGTCCCTTGCTCCCTTTGCTTCCTCAGAATGAAGGTCTCCTTTAAGACTGTACATAGCTTTACATCTAAACACCTGCAAATAAATGCTATTTTATCTAGCTCTTAAGTGTGTTCAAAGCTAAAGTCCGAAAACTCCAATTTCAGCACACTACTACTAGTCTGAGTATGCACCCATAATGATGAAACAGGGTTTGTTTCAAAGCAGGGTTTTTACATCTTTTTGTCCTTGGAATTTTGAAACTGACAAATAATTTCCAAATCCATTGCAAACACCTGAGTCACAAACCTTAGAAAGACTTATATTAGTCAAGCTTCCACTATAAAAGTAACCAATGTAGTGGCACTATGTTCATCTAGTCTAGTTCCAAAACATGAACATTAAATATGTATTTTCCAACAATCATCTCAGAACTACAGAATGGAAAATATTTTTGTGAAAGTCAAAACAGAGAAGCAAGTATTTCACCTGTAAATTTCTGGAGTAATGAATTAATAACTATATATTGACCAAAGCAGCAGAAAAAAATGTCATTTTAGCAAGTCTACTTCCTTCCATCCTCTCCCCTTTAATCCTCCCTCTGGTAACACATGTAATCTCATCTGATCAATGAAATACCATTTAATTCAAACTAACTTTTCTAACTTTATATGTACAGAAAGAGTGGACCAAGCAAACCTCAACACCTGTTAAGAATTATGAGCTTGTTTTCCATTTTCTGCTCCCTATCATCATGGTAAATTTCCAGACTTGTGAATATTTGACTAGGGTCAAAATTTACAGGTTGCCAGATCTGTGTGCAAGTTAGGTTCAGAAAAAAACTATACAAAGAATGTACCTGCTGCCTCCAGTAAGGCTTCTAGTCTTGCTTGTGTTTCTGGATCCACAGTTCTCAAGTCCGCACCTTCTGCAGCACTCGATAAGAATAACTCCGACGTGGTTTTAAGTACTGGGTTATCAAGATCTTCTTGGTCCAAAATAAATGATTCAACCTGTTTGCCAAATTAGAAAAATAATTTTACCATTTTTGAAGCTTTATACTAAAACTAAAATATTAGAAAAAACACAAAATAATTTAAATGTACGATCATAATCATGTTTTAACTGTACAGATTATAGGACAACCATAAAAATCATCTGGTCAACTCACTGAAAAGGTAGTTGAAATCACAAAAGAAAAAACGCTACACGAAAAACAGATTATTGTAAAAATTACAATCAACAAGATCTTAAACTATAGCACGGGAAACTCAGATTAAATATTGAAAAAATGTTATGCATGTTTGGACAGTTAACCCCCAAAACAGACTGCCACAAGAGGCTGTAGCATCTTTGTCACCAGAAGTCTGTCTACCTTGTTATTAAAATAAAGCTGTCAGTAATGACTTTGGTATAGCTGAACCTATCCGAGAGCCAGGGAAGGACTGAATGGTTTCCCGAGATGCCTTTCAGTTCTACTTTAAAAGTAATTTCAACTAATGTAGCACAAGGATTTTGTTTGTTTTGAGTAGAAACATGACAGTTGACTAAAATTCAAAACGAAAACATCTGTATCCAAGCTGGCACTTAGTATTACCCGTCATTAATGTTTTCTAGACAAGAACAGATACGTAGAACCATTAAGCAAGCAGGTATTCCAACTGAACAGCAATAATGCTGTCCCCACCAGTGGCCCACATGATCTCCAAATACAAGCTCATGGAATTACTCAACATAACACACTGTAGTTTTATGACAGCTTGCCAGAGTAAACAAGGAGGATACCTGACTCATACTCTAATGAGAGCAGAACATTTCAGAATCTGTCCCACGTTCAGACATAATTTCCTCTATTTTCAGTAATATTTTAAGATAAAAACACTATTTCATAATTAGATGTTACCTGTTCAACACTATCAGCGCCTTAAAAATGCCATAGAAATGAGACATGCTCATTATACAACCATTGCTGCCCTTTCCCACTTCATGCCCCAGTCTCATCTTCCTTTCTCTGTTTGCCCCTAATACTTCCCCCATCTTTCTCACGCCAGCAGTAAACTATCATCATATTCAGCCCTATCACACAACACCCCACAACACCTTAAGAAAGGGATAGTTTATATTTAAAAAAAAAAATCAGGCCATCTGCAAACTTAAGTGTCCCATTGTGCAAAGAATGTTAAGGTGAGTCCGGAGAGCTCCATAGAGCACTGCTATTTAAGAGCAACTTGGTTAATTTCTTCCTCTTTTTGATATGTAAATATTCTGTAACATTATCCCCTGGTGTCCAAGCCAATTCGTGGGTGCCCAGTGAAATGCAGTGTTAACATACGAATGCAATGGGCATCAGGGAGAAAGAGTGGCTTTTAGGAACACAGAACATGAGTTCCACATCTCAGTGGATATGCATGATATTGGCTAGTTTATAGGTATTATATCTTGTGTGCCAAGGCACAAATATTAAAGCTAAGACAGCAGGCCATGATTTAGGGCTTGAAGAAGCAAGATTTCTAGATTAGTCCAGACAACGGTCCTAAAATAAGAGAACTGTCACTGTGAGAAAGAGTTGAGCATTAAAGGAGCAGAAAATTAGTGACCTAAACCAGTGATACACATTTTTACTACAAAGAAGAGCTATTTACAACTCACAGCAAAATGTATCCCTACAGTAAGATTCCTCTCTGCAGAACTCAAATTCCAGGTTATGTCCATCTAGCCAGCTTAAGGACTCCCTGATGGCATAAGCTCTAATGCAAAACTGACTTCTGGAAAAATTCACCCTTATCTACAGGAGTACTTCAGGGTTTTTCATTCTCTCCCCCGAGACTACACAAGGCGCTCTGCCTCACCAATATATTAGACATATTATTCCTATTGCAACAATGTTTGTGTGACCTGGTGACCAGTAGAAAAATCCCACTGTGTGCATAAGTGACTGTTCGTTATATAGAGTTGAGAACTACATGCAAGAAATTTTATTACATACTAATGGACTTTTTTTTTTTCTTTTTCAATTACACCACTAAATTTAACAGCAGTCCTCCCTTTTGGAGACATGCAAAAGGGGTAAAAACGCTACCCACCACTGAAGCAACTGCACTTATGAACAAGAAATACTGCAGAGCGTTCAAAGTGCCTTCTGGCAAGCCTTCACTTTCAGCCTCAGGAACAGCCTGACAACACCCAGGCAAAGGTAAGCACATCAGCCTTGCATCAGCCTTCCAGAAGCTGTCCCACCGCGAGTTTTAAAACTTCATTTTTTGACACTTCAGTAAAGATATGGACCGTTTTCTCCTCGACTGCTGCCACCCCAAGCTCACTTGTATGTACTCACAGGACATTACCTGCAACAATACACCTCTTGAACCTAAATCAGTGTTAATTCACCATTTACAAATACTCTACCAACTTGCGAGGAACTTCGCTCTCTCCCCCCAACAGGAAGTACATTTTGCTTACAGGAACCTCTAAAAAAGTCTTTTTAAGTATGCACTGATTATGCAAACACTACTTATTAAAGTGAATTACAGATACAGCTTTTACACAGGGTACAAGCTGTGTAGTATTGGTGCAGTCTGTTCTTTTCACCACTCTGCAACTCCTACTGCCTTTCAGCTCTTCTTTAGGTTTGCAACTGTACTTCCAGAGACCTCGCACATTTAAAGTCTCACACAAAAATCTTGCTTCATATACAGTATGTTCATCTTAGTTTTATATTACAGCAAGAAAAGGCAGCTGCTTTCATTATTTCTGCACATGTTGAGCATCAATTTTTAGTTTTTGTTTTGATTTTTAGTAAGAGCTTAATAACATAGCCACAATACAAATATAACTTAAGTGTGAAAATACTGAAAATCCATATGCAAAATGTTAAAATAGCTGTACCATTGCCAGTCTCCCAGAACAAGTTTCGATGCATTTTCAAGTCAGAACGTCTGACATTTCTGTAAATCGATGCAGTTTCTCACACACTAAGACAAGGCTAGAGAGGATGAACAGTTGGATACCTTATTGCTAATAGCAGAGTAAGAAATTACCTAATCAACCAGATGTCTCTTGTGACTTGACCTGCAATGATCATATACTAGCAATACTAATAATAATTTAAAAAAAAAAATCAAACTACCCCAAATATATCAAGCAAATTTTACTTTTTAAGCAAAAAATAAACTTCATTAAAGAAAACAAAACACACCAGATTTCATGTTAGCATTCCTAGAAGACTTAATACACTGCTCATGTTGCAAAATTTAGGCACTCTGCTCTATCCTAATCAGATCTGTAGCAAAGTGATAGAGTAACCACTCACTGTGCTATTTTTGGATTATTTTGCGAGCTGCTTTGGGCAGTTAATAAGCATCTTACTTGGTAAGGCTCATTAAGAACACATGGATTCAAGACATTGTTCTAACTGCTAAAACAATTGCAACTAGGAATAATTCCCAATCAAAAACCAAAAAAGCTGCTAGCTGCATGGGACCTGAGGACAGGGCACTGAACATCAGCGCACTCAACTACATTGCCGCGTTTCATGCTCATCCACAGGAATGACGGACCTTTCCTGAAGTTCTGCCAAGGACTGCAGCAGCCTCACAGCTCTGCAGATCCAGTTACACCACTGGTTCCTCCCTCCATAGCAGCTACATTCACAGCTATTTGGACTCAACTACATCAGTATTTATATGTTAATACCATGATTGAGTTTACCTCAGGTCAGGGGTATGTAAAGGCAACTTTGCAAGCATTAACATCAGGACTAACACTAGCAATTCTTGCAAGATGGGCAATGACATACAAGGTTAGAAACACATTTCTAATATTAAGTCTAAACTGATCTTTCCTACATTGCATTACTGCAAAAAAGTACTTTTCCCAGAATAGCCCGGACCTGCTCACAAATAGCCCATTACTGACACAGGCTACAGACGATGGAAAAGCCTCCTGTTGTAGCTGTACCAGCACCATTCTCTCCTCCTCCTACTGCAGGCAAGGGCAGCAGCAGAGAGGGCCCGTTCTACCTTCTCCTTCCATTTGTGCCAAACTAGTACCTCTGGGAAGACTATCTTTACAAAAAGCGTTGATAGGAAAGAGAAAGCTGCTATTAAATAATTCCCTTAAGCGTGCATTTTCCATGTACACCCTGAGCTGGGAACACTTTTCTGGGGTAACAATGCTCCTTCCTCTGTGTTTGTGGAGTGTCTACAAATAAGAAGGACCCAAGCCCTTGACTGGGACTCCTAAACTTCGATTTATTATGCAAATAAACGACTACCTGATTCTCTCTTTTGTGTTAGGTAACCCTTCCTAATTATTTCTATAACAATTCCATTTGGACTTATGTCTAAATACATCTGAATATATGCACAGGGACCTTGGCTTCCTTAAGGCTAATATAGGCCTATAGATCAGGCTGAAAGTTCATGCCTATGAAGCTGAAATAGATCATCTACATTTAAACTATTTTCATTCCATAATTAACAAGATGTGCAACACTGTATTAGGATCACACTAGGAAGATGATGTGGTTTTGTCTGATAAACCCAGCCTCTGACAGTTTATGTTGTCATGTCCTTTATTACACTGCATGCCAATATCTGATTACTACTTGTAATCCTGCTCTAGAAGTTTTGGGGAATACGGGGAGGACATCAGATACCATAACACTAAATGAAGACTGAAAATGAGTTTGTATTTCAAATTTGACATCAAACCCCTTTAAATTCCACATATAAAGGATGTCAGCTTCAAAACTATTAAAAATAATTATTCCAAGGATAAAGTGAAGGACTTTGTCACTGACATGGCACTCTTAGGAGCTTCCTGTGACAAGTGCACCACTACGCCCCTGGTGTGGACTCTTCACACCAGCAAAAGGCCTGACTTTGGGTTACCTTAATATGTACTTTTCAACACTGCCCCCCCCTCCCCCAACCCAGCCGTGCCAGTCAAACATTTTTGCACCTACTTAAGGTATCCTCCTGGCATTACTGTTTCAGTTTCAAAAGATGGGGTAAAAGGAAAAAACACACACACAAATGCAGGTATTTTCACAAAACCTTTCAGTGGGACCTCAGTACACTGCCCTTTCTTGGCACTTCAAAGCTAGAGAAAGAAAAGAAACATTTCAGAGAAGTACTTCAGAGTCAGTACATAGGAACAACATATAATCAATGTAAATAATAATTCAGGCATAATTAATGACATAAGACTATACCCACTCTGTTCATCTTCAGAAATTACAGTTCAAACCTGTTTCTTCAATAAAAAAAAAAGGTTTCAGCCCAAGAAGACAGAAGCCACTAAGATCTGTGAATCACCAAGAAATCATCTTCCAGTGCTGGCCCTACAGATCTTGCGATTACAAAGCATCCTAACAACCCGGGGGAGTTGCTTGGGGACATCGCCACCTCAATAGAGAAAAGCATAAAGTATCTGAAGCATCATTTCCAGTCACTGCTCATCTTGTGACAAGTCAGGCAGCTATCAGACACTTTCATGGGTTGATTTAACACATCAAAAAGGGAGAAAACTCGGGGGGGGGAAGGGAGCAAATAATTTTCTACCACTTTACTGAATTTCATGGACTTACAAAGGGGTCTGCTAAGCTGGAACATCATTCTTCTGGGAATAGCAAGCCATTAGATCAGCTCAGCTCCCTGCGAGGCTACAAACCCGCCTGCCCCCCACATTTAAGCGGAGCTGTTAGTACCTGCACACCGCCTTAGCTTAGCAGTCTACAACAACAGTTTTGTAGGCAGTAAATTAGATCGGGAGGGTGGGGGAGAGGAGGGGTGCAAATCTATTTAGCTCCAATTACAATAGGAAGTTGACTAACTTAAGGCAGGATTATCTTAAAGGACAGTCTTTATTCCAATATATATTAAGCAATTATCACATAATGAAACAAGCAGCTACAGGATCTGGGCTGTAATAAGTTCATTTCAAAACACAGGTTCATTTTGCAAACGCTGCTATAGATACAATGTAAATAAAGATGGACACAACTTTATGCTTTGTCACTGGAGACAAGGAAAGCGCCTCACACACAGCGAGGTCCAGAAGTCTGACATTCATGTACAAAACCGTGCTGTATGTTCTTGATGTGTTAGCACCCACTCAAACTGATCTCAGCATTAATTTAAGCTGACTAAAACGATGGGTGAGACAACCAGCAATGACAGAGGCCTGACATTTGTATGCCAGCTCCTCTCTGCTCAGGCCAGCCCCATCAAAGGATCTCAAGCCTGGCACCCGAAGACACTAGTCAATTCTCAAAATTATGGCTAGTATTTGAAACATGCAGATAAAACAATAAATCAGAATTAATGTTTTATGGGAGTACTCTTCCATGCCAGAGATTGTTGATCCTGGGTTTTCCATTTTCTTGCACTAATACTAAACGCATAAGCAGGCATTCATGAGCAACTGTCTGTCAAATGGTTCACGTAAATTTAACCACTTACATAATTTCTCTCTTAAGTAATCAACTGACACTAGATATCCTTATGCCAACTTAAGTAGTTTTGAATACTACAAACTACACCTTATCACATGCCTCTGGACAGAGCTGTCTGATTTATGGTTCTTACACAAACAAGAAATCTCAATTTTTATTAAAACACTGTTCCACAACAATAAGCCCAAGACATAACTGCACCCCCAGTTAACCCTTAAAAAAACTAAGCCACAGAACACACAGGTTGAGTCCTCTTGGTACAAGAGGCTGACAACATTAAAAAGTTTTTCTGTATAGCAGAAAAGAAAGCATTACTCATTTCAGTCACTAGTAACAAAAAAAAAAAAACCTGTTTAAA
>NW_008795327.1:896567-904606 GCF_000699145.1 Aptenodytes forsteri | reverse complement strand
CAGTCACTAGTAACAAAAAAAAAAAAAAACCTGTTAAAAACCAGCCTGCAGCCATCACATATTCGATGTTTGATAAACAAAAATAATTATGACTAAGTTTTCCTGATGTACAAGAGAATCTTTTGCAGCAAGGAGCTGCCATTTACAGAACTGGAACTGACAACTGAAGTATATTAAAAATTCACAAGAAATCCAGTAAATCAAGTGCCTGTTCTTGACATGTAGAGTCTTCATACTGAAGAAAACCATTGAATGGAGACCAGTAAACCTTACTAAAATAAGCATCACTTACGCTATGCACTCCTTATTTTCACGTATTCTATCTCAGTCCACTCTAAATCATGTTTTCAGTGGTCCATCTTCTCCATGTGCTTTAAGGTTCCCTCCTGCCCCCTGTTTTTTCTATCTAATAATCCTGCAGAAATAGCCCCTCTTCTTTCCTCACCTAAAACCAAGAAACAGCAGGTGTAACTCAATATTCTGGTCCATTAGAATATAAAACAGGATTGTTGCATCAATTTAGCCAGGGCTTTCAGGGTGGGATCCTTGCTCAAGCATTAAACCCCAGGCATTAAAACAAAGTGAAATAAACTTCAGAACAGGATGAACAAATGCATTTGTTTGCTGATGTAAAAGCTCACACCCATCCAAGATGGCAAGTATTCTAAGTCACCTTCTTAGTTATGATCTTTTAAGATCTCCAAAGGGACACAGTGCTCAAAAAAATAATACAAGGGGATCCGATGAACGTAGCCCAGTCTAGTAATTCAATAATCTGTTCCCAGGCCAACCTATATGTTTCAGACAAAAAGGAGTCTCAACTTTTAAAGTGACTAATTAAGTTATCTAGAGGCTTATACCAAACTGAAAATCATACTGGGCTTTCTGCTATTCTCAGAGCTGAGGCTAGTGGTAGCTATTTTTTCAACGCCTGTATAAACAGGTTTGTGCGTGCTTTACTACTGCAAAACCAGCAAAAACCATAATGTAACTACTGATCCATCAGTTAGCCATTTAAAAGAAACTATCGTAATGAATAACACAGCAGAGATCCCTATCTAAAATATGACCCAGTGAAAATTCAAGATGTACCAGTAAAAAGGGCTTTAAAATGCAACTATTTTAGAAAAACAATGAAAAGATGTACATTTATGTAAGGTATTGAGTTTACCCTAACAAATGCTAAAAGTTAAGCATCCACTTCATAGACTCCCTTTTCCCCTGGCTACCTTGTCACGCTGTGGATGAACACATGCTCCGAACGGGCGATGCTCTGAAGCCACCATGATCAAGGAACACGGCTCGGAAGCAGACCATTCAGCTCTGAAAGCTGACCTCCTCTTTTCCCTTGGTTTGAAATACGACTGATTTACTACCTACCCGCCACGTGACACCATTAGTTTTATTCATGGTTTTGGAAAGGGAAGAGTTCAACAGGGTTAGAGATTTTCCTAAAAGAAAATCTTAGTTAATTAGTAATCGCTTATGTTTTACTGAAGGCAAATGAGAATAACTTATGGACCTAGCTGAAACTTAACGCCCATGAAACATTAGAACAACCAGACAGATGCTTTTCAGTTGGCCCACTGTTCATCAGCCAGTAAAACATCCATTTCTTTACTCGACAAATAGGGAATAATTTTTCCTGCAGGACAGGTATAGAGTTAGGTAGCTTTCAAAACCTCCTCTGGTCAGAAGAGCCAGCCACACACGTTCCTTCTCACCTACCACCAGCATTCTGACAAACACGACATAGTAACTCAACCACGAGTAACCCCTCTCAGTCTAGGACACTTTTCCTTCAGATCCTGGGATGCTTTGGAAGAGCTAAAGATGAAAAGTTTGAAAAAAAACTCTGCATGAGCCCCTCTTAAAAGCAAAAGGCAAAAATGAGTAAGTAGTCTCATCCCATGAAAAGCAATTAAGAAGTAATAGGATCCAGCACAGGACCAATTATTTTATTTATGTTTTATGGTAATAAGTGTTTTCTACACGCATTTGAACAGAAGATGCACAATACTGCAAAAATTGAGAAAATTTTCTAGTATTTTATGAAACTTTCAAATAATCAACGTTACCTAAGAAAATATTCTTAAGTAATGAGTTGTAAGAGTAAAAGGAAGACATTATCCTCTGATAGGACGCATTTCCATAAATTTCACTTGCTCAGCATTCCTCCAAAAATATGCAAAATGAGACCTCTGCACCTTCACAACAAACAGGGAGGGCTAGTTGTCAGGGGAAAAAAAAATACATAAACCATCTGCTAATGAGGTATACCAAGAGGTTAGAGCTCAGACACGCATATCATCCTAACTAAATGAACCCTTAAATCTAAATATTAATTCACCTGTACCCATTTTTTCCCCTCTTATTCAGAGGCAGCATGGTTTTATAACATAGACTGCAGTAACAAGGTTGCTACAAAAACCAGTATTTATATCATTTGAAAGTTAAACTGATCTTCAGTTTATCATAGAAGACCAAGGTCATACGAGGTATCAATGAGAAAGTTTCTATTTAAGATAACCCCTGAGGCCAGGCACTTTTCAAAAACTTCCTAAATTTACAAAGGTACTTGAACAAATTACTGATTTCTGAATTTTTACTTACAGCATCCCATTCCTCACATGGACATTCCCACTAGGTAGAAAAGGTTTACATGAGGACTTTAGATGGTATTTGCAATGTGTACATGGGCTGCTGTTAGGAAAGAAAGTATCCACAGAAGGAAAATGAAAGCACCCTACTGAAGACTGAGGATTCAGAGCTTAACTTATACACCAAGTTCTGCAAATAGTCCTCAAACAAGATAAAGAAGCAAGAAAAATAACTTCTGTAACTTTTAATTGGGAAACAAATCCAAGAAAGGTTCCTTTCTCCATATAAATCAGACTTGACTCAGTTTTAAATCTGAGAGTCACTTTTACCCCCCAACAACAGCTTAATACTTGTAAGGTATCTTCATATATGTCACAAGAACTCAAAATGACCTACTAAGATCAAAGCTATGCAGCCTCCTCACCTGCAGGGTCTAAACCCCAGTTTTGAACTCCTTCAACACGCATGCCGATTCAGTAATGTTGCTGCTCCCAGTTTTAAAAGCCAGGCCACATGTGTGCACAGAAAAAGGAGTGCCTTTATACTCCCCTTCCCTCCACACCTACCCTTCTTTTAAGTGAATGTCGCAGGGATGGTTTGAGCTCTAAGCACAGGACAATGTTGCAACAGCATCATCCAGCTGTCCTTACAGCTGTATTTCAGGATCCTCTGAGATGAGGAAAGGAGAGAGGAGAGCATCCCAATACCAAGCCCACATGGGAGCAGCTGGGTAGCCCCAATTTAAATCAGAACACAAGGACTCGTGATTCACCAGCTGTAGTCTTGCCTTGCGATAATGCTCAAATGAACCCTTCCCCCCTCAGACTGTAACTAGTTGACTGGTGAAACCTATGTGCAAATTTCTAACTAAATATAGATGTTCTGCTAAATTTGGTAAATCTCTCCTTACCAAGGGGTTGCACTGCATATTTATATAATTATACAGTAGTATTTCACATCTTTACTTTCTACACCTATCATTAGAAAACGGTTGCTGACATTTATTTTAGGTCATGTACTCAACTGGGTCAAGCTGCACTGAAGGGAAACTAGAGTTCTGCAAGAAACTTTAGAAATCAGTTCATTTTAAAGTGTTATTGAATAGTGAGTATTAAACATAACTAGACAGATTGTTTCTAGCTACCACAGACCAGTTTCAAAGTTACTGAGATACTTACCAAGATTTTTCCAAGAATTAGATGCCTGATCAGGCTGGGCATTAATGAACACCCTACTAAATGGTGCTCTGCATCCTTAAGAAACCTGAACGCATTATCACTCAATGTTTTCTAATCAGTGAATAATTCTTGAAGAAAATTTTCCATTTTGTTCCACCTCTTACTTCCTCAACTTTGAAAGCACTAGTCAAAATAAGAAAAACCATCAACTGCTAAACTGAAACTTGATTTTTTCCAGAGAAAAGGCTTTTCTGCCTAATGTTAAATACCTTAATTTGCATCAACTTTTTGAATTTCTATTCCTTATGGTTGAGAAAATGCTATTTACATTATTCAAAGATAATACAGGAAACTAAAATGTGTAAGCATTAAATTAATGTCAGAAGTCAAAGATATATTGTGTATACCATTTAGCAAGCAGTGCCATGTTAAGAAGGTTCACTGACATAGCAATGACTTTAATAGATCACACTGCCAATTTAAAACAAACTACCGAAGTATTTACTGAATTCAAAACCCAGTTTAAAAATTAAGAGACCCTGGATTTGTGAAAGGAAAAAAAATTATTAAGCCGCAGACAAAATCTCCAAGTACTGAACTGATCTGGAGTGCATGCCATTTGACTATTAATTCTACTCATTGTAGGAGGTAGGTTATGTCTGATTTTTAATTATGCTTTATGTAAATATCCCCAGAGGCTTATGCAATAGGTACAGGCTTAAGTAAGGCAAGCTGGTGGAGGCAGGCAGCCTGCTCTGGAGAGGGAAGCCGGGAGCCGAGTTGACTCCATAGCCAAGGGGTGGGTGAGCTCCAGTTGCCATTGAAGGCCTCCAAACCCCTCTGTGTTACAGAACACAAGAGACTTGCTACATTGAGACGCTCACCACCAAAAGCCACTTACTGAAGGGAGCTCCAAGATCCTCTGCTACTTTTGTCAGCACAGCTGGCTTCTCCTGCTTGATTTACAACAGATCAGCAATCTGTTGTAAAATTGCGATCGGCAAAAACGCACAATCCTGCGAGCACTAACACTGCCGTATCTATCACTTGCTTCAACTCTCTATTTCTGCAGCCCAGTTTTCCGCCATGACGGGTTTTGGTAAGAACCTGCGTGCTCTGTGGCCAGAAGCCCTCAACCACCAAGGACCCTATGGACTTCACATACATGCACTATTAATCACCGCCCTGCCAGCACGCCTTCACCTTGACCTACAGGCTTCACAACTAGTATGGAGGAGGCTGTTTAATACTCATGCCTTTGGCACCAATTTAAGTGCCAGAAAAATTCACAAGGAGTAGTAGTAATATACTTAAAATTACACCAAAATCTCACTCTAAACAAGTTGCAGGCTGTGTCCAAACCAAGCAACTATTTACACCGGGGTCAAAACCACCTCATCTCTCAGACTGCAACCAGTGGTGAAAGTTTTCCCCGAACGCCCAGGAAACCCTCTGTTTTACACAGAAATAGCACAAAGCCTCCTGGCCTCTTCCTTCCATGCCCAAAGGCGTGCTTCAGCTTGCAATTGTTTCTATTTGCATGGGATAATTTTAACTGGTAATTCTAGAAAATATTCTATACAGCTGCATTAAAATTTCACCTTGCAGACCTGATACAACTCATTTATACGGGATCCACCTCAGTCCCTGGTTTCCCAACCAGCAGCCTGGTGACTACCACAAGCGGGCACTGAGCTAGGAAACCAGAAAGCTTTGATTTTCCTCCCAGTTCTGCAAGGCAGGATAAATGCAGCACACTCTCTTCACTGTCTTCACCTGTAAAATGGGGACAATACTCCCACTGTAAAGTACTTGAAGATCTGATGTAAGAAATGCAATATATTTTCAAAAAAGTTAAGCTAAAATATATTGCTCTTTTCATTCTCTAGATAAATACTTCATTACACTCTTCATCCCGCACTTCCCTGATGATTTTCTTTTCTACCTAATTTGCCATTTTGACTAATCCAATTATTTTAGCATATTAAGCTCAGACTAATACAAGGATACAAAACCCAAATACCACTGCAGACACACAGCAGAGCCTACAGAATATGGTACCACTATCTTTGACTTCAAAAGTAGAGAAAAGAGTACAGATCAAGGCAGCATGGCAAACGCTCACTTTATTTATTTTAATTCTCCCTTCTAGTTCTCAGTGATTCCACTCACTGGTAATAGCTGAAGGCATACACCCAAATCAGTGACTCATGGCACAAGACCACAGTCCAAACAGTCACTGGGTTTTCAAAGCAGCGCTGTTCAAGAATTGCAATGTTCCATCCCAGGAGTTTAATTACCTTTTCTTTGTTAAAAAAACAAAAAACACCAACAAAAAATAACGCTGACAACAGGTGCCTCTTTAGTTCTCATACATACAGAAGAAAAAAAAATTCGAAAAAAATTCGCTCGGTCCTCCCAGCCATACCCTGTAGTCTAGCAAGGCAGCACAGATGTGAGGCACATCCTTCCCACCATGCTTCTTCCCCACGTTACTCTCCACAACCAGAAACACAAGACAGAAGAGCTCCCCAGGCAATTTCAGCTTCGAGATTAGCCCAACTCCTCAAGTGTGTCCTGGAAATCTCCAAATGTTTGAATTCCAACTTTTTTTTTTTAAATTATGTATTTTAAATAAGAAAGCTTTTCCTATGTTTTTCAAACAAGTAATTTTACTTCAACAGCTGTTTGGGAACCTTTGTTTTTTTGACCTCAATGCCAACCTCCCAGACACATTATTTATAATAGGCTGTCTTGCCATTAGTCAAAAGACCAATAGAGTGCTTAGTAAACACCTTAGCTGTTCAATCTTCACATCCTTTAAATAATGGGGCGGGTTCAAAAGGGATAAGCTTTCAAAGCAGAACTCTGCTCATCTTGTAAAGAGCCACAAACACTCTGATACAGCCCATTCCCCATCATTTTCCAGGTTCTGTAACTACTGCTTTGTATCTTCAAAGATACATTAAAATGTGACATAAAAGACATCCTAGGGAGCGGAAACTCATAAATTACTTGCATCCTATTCTATCTACAGTAGGCCTTCCAGCTCCCCAAAACAGGTATGTACTTGAACACGTAATCCCGTATCATCATATGTTCAGGATACCAATCACACAAGGAACGTTCACACGCAAGCGCTCATCTGCCTGATCATCAGATTTTTACTTTAGTTAAATGTCCTGCTGTTAACACAGTTTTTAACTTAGGTTAGGTGGTCACGAGCAAAGTGCAAATGTGGGTCTGCATCAGTTTAATCACTTTTTTATTCAGATAAGACCTGTCAGCTCGGTTTTCAGGAGGGCTGGACAAAAGAGGATCATCAATGGAAGGCAAAAAATTTAGACACGGGACCATGAATGCAGGCTCCCTTCCTTCCATTTCTTCAGAAGAAACATGGACATGTACCGAAGTACCCACTCCTGGCCCCCAAAGTAAAAATGGTATGTATCGCCTTGGCTACCATCTTCTTCCTGCTGCAGAAGCACAGGGAAGTACAAAAGGTTGGAACCGCAACAAGCTTGCAAGTGCTAGCCACTTTCTCTTAGTGCTTTCCACTAAGACTACACAAGGGCTACGATGGCGGCTGTGATCTCAAGCCTTCTTTCTAAAAGAGGCAACTAAGGAAATAAGATTCACCCTTTGGTGTAGGATGAGTGGGCAGTAGCAACAGATAAAAGCCTTCATTTATCTTCTCTCCCTAGGCTACATAAAGCAGCATTAGATGCAAGTTTACAGGCCCAACAATGCTCCATTTGGGTTGGGATAAGGCTCCAGTCCCTCCCCCACACCCTTCCCTTAAAACTCTCTGCAGGTTTGGAAGATCAAAGGAAGACACCTCCATTACCCTCTTCCATTTTGTCGGGTAAGAAGTATTTCTATTGCATAAAAGTGTGTGTGTATGTATACATATATCTCTCTCAGGAATTTAGCAGTCTGGGAATCCCACATCCTTCCTCCCAGTCCAGGGTAGCAATACCGGGGGCCAGAGGCTTTACTTTGTTCTCCGCTGGGTGGAGGATCTCACCTCCCCCTCCAAACCTGGTTCAAAGTGGAAACCACTCCTAGAGGTCAGGAGGCAGCGGCACGGGAGACATCTTTCCCCCACCCTCCGCACGCAGAGAGGCTGCGGCGAGCAGAGGGCCCGGCCGCCCCGGGAGGGTGCAGGCGGGGCGCCCAGCCTCCTTTCCCCGGGGCCCGGCGGGAGGCGCGGCGGTGCCGAGACCCCCTCCCTCCCTCTCTCCCTCCCTCCTCCCCGGC
>NW_008795327.1:893112-895045 GCF_000699145.1 Aptenodytes forsteri | reverse complement strand
TCGGCCTGGCCGGTCGGTGAGGGTCCCTTCCGACCCAGACCACGCTGAGGTTCGATGGTGCCCGCCTGCCGTCAGACCCGCGCCTGCCGAGCTGGGCGGGAGCGGGCAGGCCCCGGCCCCGGCCTCCTCTGCCCCTCGCCTTGCCCGGCGTCCTGGCTGCGGTCCTAATTCACGGAGATGTTGATCTCTGGTCCTTGGCGATGCATCAGCTCGGACTGGAGGGAGAAGCAAGAGGGGGACGAGACTGGCAGCGCTCCCAGCCCTTGTCCCCACCGCGCCGCCGGCCGCAGCCCCACCAAGCAGCTCGGTCCCAGCCCGGCTTAGCCTTAGCTCAGGCCAGGCTCAGCCCCCGCACCGAAGCGTCCCTGGGGACGGCTGTGAAAGGCCGTAGCGCCCAGGGCATCGCCTACCTCCTCGCCGTTGCTTTCCTCCTCCTTCCGCTTCCTGGGCTGTTTCCCCTCTGCCTCCTTCCTGGCCGTTGCGGGCAGGAGGCTGTCCAGCCAGCTCAGGTCGTGCAGGGAGAAGACGCGCTCCAGCCCCTTCCGGATCCCCACCAGCGCCAGCAGCTGGGGCCAGGGCAAAGCGTGGATCAGCACCGCACAGTGCTTGGGGCTGGGGGCCAGTGACAGCCCCACCGGCCCCTGCCCAGGAGGTGAAAGCTGGTGGCAAAGCCATGTTGTGGCCCTGCAGGGACCCCGCCAGCCCTGGGGGGGTCTGAGCACCCACGTACACCACCTGCCAGGACGTGCGCCCCCACCCAGGGCAGCGCCTGCGCCCCTTGCCCAAGGCGAGCACCAGCGCTCCAGCGATGCTCAGGGCACGTGTGGGCAGCACCCAGCCCGGCGTCAAAGCAGCGCCACCCGATTAAAAGGGATGTCATACCATCACTGGGAAAATAATAGCAGCCATGGTGGACTTGAGGACCCAGAGCAGGGCCAGGCACAGCAGCTGGATGACGGTGAAGAGGTGCACGCGGCGCAGGGGCACGTGGCGGAGGTAGGCAAGGTCTGGCTGGTGCTTGGCTGGCATCAGGAGTAGCCGCACGCGGTCTGTGAGCTGTAGCGAGAGGACGGCACGTGGGTGTCACACCTCCAGCTTTCAGGCGGCTCTCACCCACCTCCCTGTTGGGACCGGGGCTCGCAGGATGGGTTTTTGCCATTGTTTTTGCAGTTCAGCCCTCCTGCCATCTGCGCTGGCCGCCAGCGTGATGCCTGGGTGGGTGAGTTTGTCTGCAAGACCAGGGGTCCTGGTACCACCATAGTCGCAGGCCAGGGGAGTGCTTTCCAGGCAGACATCTAGAAAGGACTCAAGCTGGTCTTAAAGGGTTAACTGAGAGATAACAAGCCCTAGATTCCCCTCCCTGCGTGCAGGAAACTGCTGCGCCTTTGCCAGAGCACAACCCCGGATTCCCCAAGCAGAGGGATGGAGAGAGGGGGTTTCCCAGCCTGCCATCCAGAGCAGGGTAATTGCAAGGAAAATGTACTGTTTAGAGGAAAAAAAGGGGTAGCTATTTCTGGAGTGGGGATTTTTTTTCCCCTCCGTGGGTTTCTCAGGAGAGGAACAGAGCTGGTACATCAGTGGCAATGCCAGGACCAAAGGACCAGCAGGTCCCAGCTCTGCCTGGAGCTCCCAGATTGGGATGTCCTTGTGGCTTTGAGAGCAAGTCTGGGTTATCCACTGGTCCCTCCACTTCTCCCAAGCCACCTGATCCATCAGTGCAGAAGTCGCTGGTGCTCCTCAACGTCCCAGACACCTCCCTTTCCCTTTCCTTTGCCCCAGAAAGGTCCCTCTGTCCCTCCTTGTCCTGGGCCTGGGGGGGGACAGACCCGTGCCAGGCTGCACATCACACAGAGCTAAAATCCAGGCTCTGCTGCTCAGTGAGAGCTGGTATCAAGCAAACCCCCGCATCCCCAAAACAGCCCCCCCCAGCCCC
>NW_008795327.1:890859-893071 GCF_000699145.1 Aptenodytes forsteri | reverse complement strand
GCCCCCCCCAGCCCCCCCAGCGCAGCCCCCTCTCACCTGGATGCTGTTCAGTGCTGCCACCCCCATGTGCAGAAAGACCCCGTACAGCACCGGCATCGGGATGTGCTGTAAAACAGCGGGGCGAGGGGTCAGCAGGGCGCGATTCCCCGAAGGGGCTGCGCTTGCTGGGCATCCTCTTCTGTATAAAAGCCTGCACACATGGCCGCAGCATTTGCTTCCTCAATTTCCAACAGCCCAGTTTAATTTCATGGCTTTTTGCTTATCTTATGGCTTCGAGGGCTTTAAAGCCCGGATGTGCTCCTGGCTACGCTGCTTATGTGGGGACATCGCAGACTTCAGAGAGGGGAAACATGCACCGAGTTCCTTGCCCTGTTTTCCAGCATATGGTGGGAGCAATCCAAGCTGGAGGTGAAGAACACAACACCAAGCCACTTGGAGGTATGGCTTATGGCTCAGGATCTATAAATGCCGGGGGGGTCCTGCTTCCCTGGCATACTGCTTTCCTTTTTACCTCCTCCTCTGCAACCGTAAACTGGCTCCTGCCCTCTGTGTTGCTCAGCGTGGTTTGGTTTTCTCCCAAGCCCAGGCAGGCAAGGAGGGAGGCGGGGGTCACTTGCTGCTCCCCATGGATTCCACCAGGAACACAGGGACTGCCCAGGGCTGGGTCAGCTTCCCCGGCATCGCACAAGGGCCGTTTGAGAGGAAGCATTGATCCACACGCCCGAGGCAGGAGGTAACTGCTAGTCCTGGGGCTGCCGCAGGTGTGGCAGGGGGGGATTATAAGGAGAGATGGGTCCTTGCATGAAGGACCAAGCCAGACTCATCCTGGGGCTGGGGAGGCAAGAAGAGTTGTGCTGGGGGAGGCTCCCAAAGCCCACAGACACCCCTCACTGCCCTGTATCTCACCACCCGCTGCAAAGGGAGAGGGAGGACCAAGCAGGCTTGGTCTCCAGTTTCTCGACCACAAAATCACAGAAGGGTTTGGGTTGGAAGGGACCTTCACACACCAGCCAGTCCAACCCCCCGCCATGGGCAGGGACATCTTCCACTGGATCAGGTTGCTCAAAGCCCTGTCCAATCTGACCGTGAACACTCCCAGTGATGGGGCATCCAATACTCACCTGGGCAACCTGTTCCAGCGTCTCACCACCCTCATCATAAAACGTTTCTTCCCCATGTCCAACATAAATCTACCCTCATTCAGTTTAAAACTGTTGCCCCTTGTCCTGTCACGACAGGCCCTGGTAAAAAGTCTCTCTCCATCTTTCTTACAAGCCCCCTTTATATACTGACAGGCCGCAGTACGGTCTCCCCGGAGCCTTCTCTTCTCCAGGCTGAACAACCCCGACTCTCTCAGCCTCTCTCCACAGCAGAGCTGTCCCAGCCCTCGGACCATTTTGGTGGCCTCCTCTGGACCCACTCTCACAGGTCCGTGTCTGTCTTGTGCTGGGGACCCCAGAGCTGGACGCAGTGCTCCAGGGGGGGCTCAGGAGAGCAGAGCAGAGGGGGCAATCCCCTCCCTCGCCCTGCTGGCCACGCTGCTGGTGGTACAGCCCAGGAGATGCTTGGCTTTCTGGCCTGCAAGTGCACAGTGCCAGCTGACGTCCCATCTGTCACCCACCAGTATCCCCAAGTCCTTCTCCGCAGGGCTGCCCTCAATCTGTTCTTCCCCCAAGTCTGTATTGATACTGGGGGTTGCACCCACCCAGCTGCAGGATCTTGCACCCAGCCTTGTTGAACCTCATGAGGTTCACATGGGCCCGTGTCCTCCAAGATCCCTCTGGATGGCATCCCTTCCCTCTGGCATGTCAACCGCACCACTCAGCTTGGTGTCATCTGCAAACTTGCTGAGGGTGCACTCGATCCCACTGTCTATGGCATTCATGAAGATATTATATAGTATTGATCCCAGTAGGGACCCTTGGGGGACACCACTCGTTATTGGTTTCCACTTGAACATTGAGCCGCTGACTGTAACTCTTCGGACATGGCCATCCAGCCAATTCCTGATCCATCTAACAGTCTATTCATCATAGAATCATTAAGGTTGGAAAAGACCTCTAAGGCCATCGAGTCCAACCATCGACCCAACACCACCACCCACTAAACCATGTCCCTAAGTGCCTCATCTACACGTCTTTTAAATACCTCCAGGGATGGGGACTCCACCACTTCCCTGGGCAGCCTGTTCCAATGTTTCACCACTCTTTCA
>NW_008795327.1:881179-890419 GCF_000699145.1 Aptenodytes forsteri | reverse complement strand
ATCACTTCCCTACTCCTGCTGGCCACACTATTTCTGATACAGGCCAGGATGCCATTGGCCTTCTTGGCCTCCTGGGCACACTGCCGGCTCATGTTCAGCCGGCTCATGTTCAGTCCCATATCTTTCCAATTTGGAGGTGAGAATGTTGTGGGGGACCACATCAAAGGCTTTACAAGGCCATCCTCAGAGGTGAGGACAGAGGTGGAGGAAAAGGAACCTCCTGCCTGCCCCCACGTAGTCCAGATGTGGCCAGGGTACACTGGGGGGGCTCTGCCTAATGTGGCAGCAGCGGCAGACGAGAGCCAACACCAGCCAGTCTCGGCCCCCCATGTGGCAGTGTGGAGGCGTGTGTTTGGGGACCACAGGGGACCCCGATGCCCACAGGGAGGCTGGCCAGCTGACTTGGGGCAGCAGTGCACTGGTGTGCCGGCTGTCCTGCAGCGCTCAAGCCAAACCCTTTGCCCAGCCCCTTCCCACGCAGCACGCAGCTCCCTACGTGCCGGCCAGGCTTCCCGTGATGGATCGATGGGACGACGGACGGTGGGGTTAGGAACCCACCAGCCTTGCAGGATACAGCCACTCCCCTGCCTTGGAAAAGAGGCCAAACCCAGCAGCCAGGCTCCCTACCTTGAGAACGGGTGCCATGAAGACGGAGACCCCCATCAGGACGAAGACAGCCAGGCCAGTCAGCCTCTGCTCCCTGTGGGCAGCAGTGCAGGTGTCACGGGTGCCCTGGGGTCCCTTGGGAGCCCACAGCCCCTGCCTGCCCTCCCGGCCCCCAGGGTCTCTGATCTTTTCAGCTTTGATGGCCACGGGGACTGGTGGCATCCCCGGGGAGACACAAGCAGCCCCAAAGCTGGGTCAGCTGGCCAGCGTGGGCACGTCCCTGTCCCCTGGCTCTGCAGCCACAGGCAGGGGGTCCCTCGGAGCGGGGTCTGGGCTCATTACGTACCTGATGCCCAGGAACTCGGGGTGCTCGCCGGGGGCCGAGGTTGCACTCTCCTTCCTCAGGCTCTCCATGTGTGCCAGGGAGATGACAGTAGCCGAGACGTACCAGGGGAGGCCGGTGGCAGAGGTGACGACCATCAGGAGGGAGACACAGAGGAGGTCCAGGTGAAAGCCTGCTCCTTTCTGCAACGGGAGAGGCAGCAGTGCTGGGAGTGAGCCGTCTCCCTGGCAGCATCAGAGGGATGGCAGTGAGGTCTGGCCACCTTGCCGGCTAGTTCGGTGTGCCGCCCTCCCCTGGCTGCCCCCTTGGCCCACAGGGTCCAGCCGGGACCTGGGCCCTCCCTGTTGGCCCCTGTCCCCCGCTCACCTGCAGCTTGTACTCCCTGCGGTTAAGGATGACGGCCGTGATCTGCTGGTCCATGAAAATGAGGATGGTGACAAGGACGGCAGGCACCGCTGACACCAGGCAGACCCACCACGGGTTGGCT
This sequence comes from Aptenodytes forsteri, assembly GCF_000699145.1. Classification (NCBI taxonomy): domain Eukaryota; kingdom Metazoa; phylum Chordata; class Aves; order Sphenisciformes; family Spheniscidae; genus Aptenodytes; species Aptenodytes forsteri. The sequence goes on along the minus strand of NW_008795327.1, from coordinate 888,983 downwards.
CCGAAGGGGAAGACGATCCAGCCCCGTGCTGGGTTCGTGGGCTGTGGAAAGCAGAAGGGTCATGGCAGCCGCCACCTACCTGTGGGGTCTGCAGTGCAGCTGAGTGACGGGACCAGCCCTGGGCGCCCAGGCTGGAGCCCTGTGGGTACCCAGGGATGCTCCACCTGGGGAGAGGAGGAGCATCCTCTCTCATCCTGGGGATGCTCTGGGGCAACGTGACCCACCAGCCCCCCACAGGGACACACCGGCTGTGGCAGAGCAGGAGGTTGCTCCTGGGCACCACAAGCCAGGAGCCGGGCACGTGCCCCCAGGAGCGGGTGGAAGAGGTGGCACTGGGCGTTGATGATGGCAAGCCCAAGGAGGTGGCGGCGAGTATGGGCTGCTCTGAGGTGATGCCAGCCCCGCTCCACACCCAGGGCGGGGAGCCCAAGCCTGAACTTGAGCTTGTGGCTCTCGCTCCAGCATGAGCTGTACCATGACGTGGTTAGTCCAGGACCGAGCCAGGTTGTTTACAGAGCATGGGATCGGCTGTGGTTCAACCCCTTCTTGTTTGCTGGGGTGCAGCCCGCATCTCTATAGGGCTGGACCCAGCAGTGGGAAGGACAGCAGCAGCACGGTGGGATGGCCACTGTGGGGGGCACAGACCCACACCCCAACAGCGCCATGCCCACCCCGCTGGCACCTTCAGCTCGCTGGGGACGAGGAGCTTGGGGGTCTCCAAACCCAGGGTGGCGTCAATGGCGCAGGAGCCGAGGATGGCCAGGATGATAGCGAAGTCGCTCACCAGCTTCCGCACCTGCAGATGGAGAGGGCTTGGCCTGGGCTGGCCAGGGCGGGGTGCTGCCGGGATGGGTGGCACCCAGGATGGGTGGCCATGCCACCAGTGTGGCCGAAAGATGCTCACCCCCACAGGGAAGTAGCGGCTGCTCCTGAAGTGCTTGAGCGCGGTGCAGGAGAGGAAGGTGCCCCCGAAGAGCAGGAAGGAGACGAGGGTGACATCGGGCACATACTGGCAGCTGGTCCCTAGGAGGTGCCCGCCTCGACCCAGGCACTGGGTCCTGCTCAGCCCGGCTGGGGCAGCAGGAGGCTGCGGGGACAGGGCAGGCAGCGAGGAGGGGTCATGCACGGACACCTCGGGCCCACCCCAGCCCCTCGCCCACCTGCCCGGGAGCACGGGCTGTACCTGCCGGGGAACCAGGGGCGAGGGGAGCATTGTGTCGTTCCCTGCAGAGCTGTGACCTGCAAGGGGATGGGGCGTCAGGGTGCCAGGACCATGGGGATGCTCCTTCAAGGATGACTGGGACCATGCTGCCATCGGGGCAGCTCCCCAGGCTCTCCCCAAGGGCTCAGGGTGCTGGATGGGGCCCCATGGGACCCCTGAGGCTCTGGCATCGGCTAGTGCCAGGGGAACATCAAGGGGGGACACCCCTGCGAAGGGCTTGGCTCGGAAGCACCAGCCACTCGGAGGCACCATCAGCCCCAGGCTGTGCCCAACACGGATGCTTTTGGTACATGGTGTGGGTCCCATTTGCAGGATCAGTGTGGACACGTCTTCAGGCCCCAGGAAACACCCTCTGATTTACAGACCAGGCTAGAAACGGCAGCACAAACCCACCCTGGTGCCCACCTCCACCCCTGGCATCCCCCATCCCAGAGCCACGGGAGCCGGACCAAAGGTCCCCTTGCTCCCGGCGCTGCCTTGCCCGGTGCCTGGGCAGTGCTGGGAGGCAGGGACAGATGGATACACGGGATGGAGGGGAGTGGAGGAAGGTGCCGATGTGGTCGGGCAGGCGAGGATGGGATTGAGCAGCCTCCTCCTCCTCCAGCATCTCCCCCCATCTAGCCGGCGGCAGGGTCCCAGTGGAGTCCCAGGGCAGCAGCGTGGCTGCTTGGGCTCACCGGGGCTGGACAAGTTGCAGACGCAGCTGTAGGAGGTGACGTTGTCCAGCCGGTACTGCCAGTTGATGGGAAAGGCGTCTGCCAGGCTCAGCATCTTCTTCAGGGAGTCGTAGATGAATATCAAGCTGATGAGGGCGCAGAAGCCTTCCTCGGTGAAGCGGGTGAAGTACCGCACCAGGTGGCTGGCCTCGGTGGCCACCAAGACCATGCCAAAAAAGGCCACCCAGAGCCCAATCCAGAGGCGAAACTCCAGGTAGTCCAGGCTGTGGTCCCTGGTGGGAAGTGTGACCCAAAGCCTCAACAACAACACCCGCCTGGCGTGATGGTGGCCCATGCCCCAGCCAGGTGACAGTGGCCTGAGGGACCGTCCCTGGCAGGGTACTTACTGGCTGAAGGAGAAGAGGAGGCGCTCGAAGACCAGCACGGGGCCGGTGCTGCTCAGGATGGTCAGGGGCTGGCCGGAAAAGAGGCAGAAGATGGAGCCAGCAAAGGCCGTGCCCAGGAAGCTCTCCAGCACGCCCTGAAACGCAGGGGAGGGGTGCCAGGCGCCAGGCATGTGGCAGGGACAGGGGTCCCAGGCCTGTCCCCCGCAGCGGCACAGCTGCAGGCAGCTGCCTGCACCTCCCTGCACTGCAAGGTGCAGGGTCAGCGCTCGGGGACCACAGAGGCCAGGGAAGGACACAGGATTGGGGTGATGCTCAGGATTCCCTGGCGGCACTGCTGGCTCCCCAGGCACCGGTGGGAGGTGGGCACCCAGGAGACCCGCGGGCTGGGCCAAGTGGGGTTGGTGCGGGGCACCCCATGGCTGCACCAACCTGCATGTTGGCGGTCGCGTCCCCCAGCATGCCCCCAAAGGTGATGGCATTGGTGACCGTTGCCAGGTAGATGTAGAGCACTGCCGAGAGGCACTGGGGGTGCAGGGCGTCGGAGAAGTCACTGCCGTACCATGGCACCTTCCTCCGGATGTCTTGCAGCAGCCCCCCAAAAAGCCTGGGGCAGCGGAGGGAGATCTCAGAGCAGCCTCCTGCAGCCAGCCATCACCCCCTGAGAGAGCTGCAAGGCAGGGGACGGTCCCTTCCCCAGGAGACACCAGCCCAGAGTGGTTTGGATGTGGTGGCCCCATGTGCTGGGGAGAGCCAATGCCCTGCCCCGAATTCGGCATCCCACTGCACCTCCCACCACCCTCGTCCTTCCAGGCACCCACCTGCCCGTCCTCTCCAGCTCCTCCCTGGAGCACGGGTGCCCCAGGCTGGCTCTGTCCCCAGCTCCTGCCGTGTCCCCATTGCCATGGGACTGCCGATCTGGCGGGTGCATGGCGGTCCTGTGGCAGACAGAGCCTGAGACGACAGGCTTCAGGTTGGAGCCCTCAGGACCCAGCTGCGTCTAGGGGACACTATGAGGGGACAGGGAGGATGGAGAGGGGACAGGGGTGCAAGCAGGGCTGGGGTGACCTCGTGTATCCCCTGATAATGAGGAGGAGGAGAAAGATCAGGAGGAGGAGGAGAGATGGAGGGGTTGGACTAGATGACTAGATGACTAGACTCTTCAAAGGTCCCTTCCAACCCAGCCATGATCTCCTCCAGCAAGCCCTGGAGCCAGCCCTAGTGGGACTGTTTTTGGTGGAGGAGCTGGGCAGAGCCAGAGGTGTCCTGCTTGGAGGATGAGTTTCACATCCAAGTGCTGAAACCCGGCATTCCCAGTAGCTCTTGCCTGAAGGGCACGCGGGGCGGTTTTGCCATCCCCTGCCAAGTGGGACAGCAGAACTAACAGCAGCAGGGACCAGAGCTGTGGTCATCAGCCGGAGCTGCAGAGGGGCTTGGCTGGGAGGACCTTACTGGCAAAGGTTGTCTCCTGGGTTGCTTCATCCCCATGGAGATGGAGATTTCAATGTCACAGGCAGAGGTCTCCACCTGGGACCCTGCAGAGGGGCTGGCAGAGGCTGCAGGTGCCCTCCCTCCAGCCTACCTCCTGTGTGGAGACAGCAGACAGCTCGGTGGAGGAATTCGGGCACTGGGGTCCCATTTCCTGGGAGGAAGCACAGTCAGCTCATCCAGGAACGCCTCCATCCCTGCAATGAGGTCCTCTCGGTGCTCAGCCTGTCGGGCAACCCTTTGGAAGAGCTGGGGGGAGATGCCGTGGATTAGCCACCACGTCCCTGCATTCAGCCACTCAGAGCCTTCCTCCCAGCCTGCAGCCATCACCGAGAAAGGCACCCATCTACTTCAGTGCCACGGGTGCACCTACATCCTACAGACCCACCCCAAACCTTTGTTTTCTTATCCTGGGCAAGGGAGGCCACCAGCTCACCCCATCCTCTGCCTCCCCCGCTGCAGCCTGCAGAGGAGAGGAGCCCCGGTGCCCTCAGCCTAGGCCTCATCCCAGGCCCATCCCACCCACGGGTGCTGCACCAGGCTCACCTCATCAGTCAGCAGCGTGGCCATGGCCCTGCCAACCTCATGGTAGGCTTTCACTTCAGCTCGGGGACCCAGCAGAATGAAGAGGAACCTGCAGGCAAGACAGCACATCTCCTGAGCAGCCCTCTCCTTGCCGGGGGATGCTTCTCCCGGGGGAGACCATGGTGCTGCGGGGATGCTGGGGATGGCGGCTGGACAGGCTTGGGGGGCTGCTGCCACCCTAAGGGGTGGCCACCCTAAGTGGGGGGTTCGGGGGCAGAAGACAAGACATGTGTCTGCTGCCCACTGCATGGAAACCCCACAGGAGACCATGGGACACCAGGACCCCGGCTGGATCACAGGGTCTACAGAAACCTGGGCTGGGAGCAGGGGGGGACGGGACAGGTCTTTGGGGCAGAGGAGGAGACATCCTTGGCTGGGGCTGTCTGTGGGGTCATGCTCATGGGAAAGTTGCTCGCAGGCAGGATGCAGGAGCATTAGCATCCAGAAGGAGAGGTTGCCAGCTGCACGGGCAGCAGGTTTGATAGGACTACAGTGACACGGGAGGAGATTGGAAAGAGGGCTCAGAGTCCTTGAAGAAATATGGCTAAAATCCCACACCTCAGAGGGTGCTGCAAAATAATAAGGTCTCCAGAGGGACAGCCCATCCAAATATTTAACCAAGCCCTCCACTCCTTTCCAAAACTGGCAAAAAAGGTTACAGTCCTGGTACCCCAAGGCTGCGGAGAGGTTCCAGTGATCCCCGAGCAAACCTCTAGAGAGGGGGTAGGGAAACTCCTCCGGCAGCACGAGTGGGGCTGAAGGTGGCTTGACAGAACCTGCTGCAGCCCTGATGTGGGGCATCAGTGCTGGAGGCCTCCTGGAGCCTGCTCCAAGGGGTCAGGAGATGACAGTAACCACCTGGGATTGCTTTCACCCAGGCATCTTCATCAAGGCAATGGGAAAACTTTAAGATCCTAGAGATGAATCTGGGTGGGAGATAGCCCTGAGATGGTGGCTGCACCCGTGGGACAGCCTGGGGCGGCCAGCAAAGGGAATGGCACCACAGGCAAAGGGATGGGTAGGGACAAGCTCTCCTTCCCCTCCTGTTTGGGGGAGGAAAATACAGGGCAAAGGGTTGTCGTGAGCCCCTCAAGACCCGTGGGCACTCCCTGGGGACCTGCCACCCATCTCCCACCAAGGAGAGAACAGGAGGTGGATGGATGTCCGGCTCCACCCAGCTCCTGGAGGACGGGTGCTCTGGGCAGAGTGACCAGGAGGTGGCAATGTCCCTCCTGATCCCCGCCTGCCTCCTCTGCACGCTCCCTAAGGAAGTCCCCGGCTCAAGGGACACACTGACCATTTTCCCCTTATGGCTTCAGACGATGCGTTCCTCATCCATGGAGAAACACATCCTAACCTGCCCCTTTCCCCCTACGCCAACAGTGCCACAAGAGCTGCCCCACCGCTCAGGAGAGCATCACGGGCAGCAGGAGGGCAAGAGGCTCCTGCAAACCTGCATCCCTTCCCAGCCGCGAGCCCCCATGCTCCCGGACAGTAAGTGGAGAGCACCCAGACCCCCCTAAGGAGGAGAGTGGATGCAGAGCCCAGGTGGGTATAACCCAGGGGATGTCCCCCCCAAGCTGCCCAACAGATGCTCCACTCTCAGCCCATCCCGGGATGCTCCTAAGGAGCTGGGAAAAGCAGGGGGGGAAGCAGTGAGCCAGGGTTCTGGGACTGCAGGTGGCACTGGGTGCCGTATCCTTTGCTTTTGCCAGGCAAAGCCTTGTCCTGTGTGGGAGGGAGTGGGGAGACAGGGATGAAGTGGGGCACGGGACCATCGCCATGCTCCGTTTACCTGCTGGGGAGAGCAACTTCGGCCAGCGAGCCGAGGGCCACCCCTCGCCTGAGGCGGATGAAGGTGGTGAAGGGCTTCTCCAGGAATTCAACTTCACCGACGGCAACATGGGCTGCTTCAGCCCCTGGCGGGACCTTCTTCTTAAATCGGTTTCTCAGCTGAAAGGAAAGGGATGCCGCGGCTGGGCACTCAGGATGCAGCAGCTGCTCCCAGCCCAGCTCCGTCCTGCCGTACCTGCTCCTTAAGAGGCGTTTCGGAGAGCTGGACTCCCAGCTCAGACCAGCTTTTGGCTTTCCCTGCAATGAAAGGGAGCAAGCAGCAAAATACATGTGCAAGCAAACGGCCGGCATGGGTATTGCCCCAGGCTGGTGGCAGCAGAGGGATGGCCGGTGGGACAGCCATGTCGCCACCCATGGCCGAACGCTGTGCCTACCTCGGCAGGGAGAGAGGCCGAGCTCGGCAAGGAGCCGCAGCGGGGATTTGGTGGGCTGGTGCCGTGGCTGGCGGAGCAGGAGGGCTGCCAGGCGCTCCCTCAGCTCGGTCTGCAGCTCTGCTTCCTCAGGCTGCCCGGAAAGTGCCTTGTCTGCAACAGGGATGGGGACAGCCCTGAGCCCCCCCTGGTTCGCTACCTGGTGGGGGGCTGCCCAGGGAAAAGTGCACTTTGCTGGAGCAGCAGACAGCCACCCCAGGTACCCAGCTATCATGCATCAGTGCTTTTATATAGGGACCTCCTGGTGGCCCGGTCCCTTTCTGGTGACCAGCCCATCCCAGGAGGTGACCTTTGCATTCCCCACATACCGATTATTTCCTTGAAACTGGTGGCATCCAGATCCAGGAGCATCGTCCCCTTCTGCAGGCACGTCCTCAGCTGGAAGAGGCTCTGCAGGGGGAGGGCTGGGACGTGGGGCGCACTCCAGCGCTCCCCGCCATCCTCCACCTTCTCCTCGAACTTCACCCACCTGCCCGGGGAGATGTGCAGGGTCAGCGGCAGCGTAGTCCCGTGCCCCATGCCAGGCAGGGGGAGCTGGAGCTTGGGTCCATCTCCGAGCTTGGCATGGGGCTGGCACAGGCAGGGAGGGGCTTGGGGGGCTCAGAGGGGGCTGCAGTGTGCTTGTGGAGCAGGGGCAGGTGGGCAGCCTCAGTAGTCACGTCCCCATTCCTGCTGACCCACACCTCACTCCAATCTCCTGATCAGGGGGATTTCACCAGTCATGGGATCACAGAAGGGTTTGGGTTGGAAGGGACCTTCACACACCAGCCAGTCCAACCCCCCGCCATGGGCAGGGACATCTTCCACTAGATCAGGTTGCTCAGAGCCCCGTCCAATCTGACCCCAAACACTTCCAGGGATGGGGCATCTACAACTCTTCTGGGCAACCTGTTCCGGTGTCTCGCCACCCTCACCATAAAACATTTCTTCCTTATGTCCAATCTAACCCTGCCCTCGTTCAGTTTAAAACTGTTGCCCCTTGTCCTGTCACGACAGGCCCTGGTAAAAAGTCTCTCTCCATCTTTCTCACAAGCCCCCTTTATATACTGAAAGGCCGCAGTACGGTCTCCCTGGAGCCTTCTCTTCTCCAGGCTGAACCACCCCAAGTCTCTCAGCCTTTCTTCACAGCAGAGGTGTTCCATCCCCCTGACCATTTTCGTGTCC
>NW_008795327.1:880849-881149 GCF_000699145.1 Aptenodytes forsteri | reverse complement strand
CCGCAGGGCTGCTCCCAACCCACCCGTCCCCAGGCTGTGCTGGGACTGGGGGTTGCCCTGCCGCTAGCAGTGCTTGCTGGAGTCAAAACAGAAGTGTCTTGAGCTGTTCGCCATGCTCAGGCCGTGCCAAATATTTTAATGCCGGGTGCAGACAGAGCTTCCCTTTGTCCCCATGGGTGGGCGTGCTGCTGCGGGGTGGCTTGGCGTGCTGCACGGGGAGAGCGTGCCCCTGCAGAGCAGGCTCCTGCTGACAGGCAGCCATGCCGGGTGCCGGGGAAAGCTGTCACAGCCACAACCCGC
>NW_008795327.1:878195-880697 GCF_000699145.1 Aptenodytes forsteri | reverse complement strand
GCCGGGGCTTTCCCCCCCCCCCCCCCCAGACTCTCCGACCCCTGGGACAGACCCACCACTGCCCCCAGACCCCCGTGGCCCATGTCCCTGTGCCCCTGCCGAGCTGTGGAGGGGCAGTGTGGGGTGTGGGGACATCGCAGCCATGCTCCTGCCCCACACCAGCACCCAGCTGGCCCCGGCTCTTCTCCGTTGGGCCCCATCATCCGCAGCCAAGCCTGCCCTGACCTACACCCCCCTGTCGCCTCCTGAGACGTGCTGGGCAGCTGGATCTGGGGAGCATCAAAGCACCGTCCCAGCCCTGGCACAGCCACTGGAGCCTTGGAGAGGCAGCAAAGGCAGGAGCAGGAGCAAGGGCACTGTGCCCGTGCAGGGTCACTGCCTGCGCCCTGCCTGACACCATGCCCTCTCCCATGAAGCGAGTCACCCTAAGCCGGGCAGAAGCAGCGCAGGCACTGGCAGGGGCAGAGGGCAGTGAGCAGCCCTGCTTTGGGGCTGAGGTTGAGGAACCACCAGCCTTGGGAGATGTCGTGGGCTCCATCAGAGCTGGGCTTTCGAAGGCTGGGCTTCCCAAAGTGTCGCCAGGGAGCTTGGCCACTGCAGGCATGCCTACCTGGCCGTCTCTCTCCACTCCAGCCCCGCTGGGGTGCTGAGGAGCTGGTTGAGCTGGATGAAGAGCAGTGGGCAGGTGGTGTCCCCCCACTCCTTCCGCTGCAGGGCGGCACTGGCTCGCTCGGCCGCTGGGGCCATGCTGGAGGGGAAGATGCTGCAGCTGAAAGCCTGGTAGGGAGCTTCGGAGTTGCTCCCCTCTGGTCTGGGCTGTGAGCGGGTGTCTGCCTCCCGGAGAGCCGCGCTGGCCACCGTGGGCATGTGGGCTCACATGGCCACCACCACCAGCACCACCCCCCACCAGGGGCTCCCCTCCGGAGCTGCTGGCACTCGCAGGATCCCACTCATCCCACACCTTATAAAAGCTGCGAACCAGTTTAAACTGGCCACAAACCAATACACGGGAGCTGAGCCCAAAACAACGATCTCAAAACACCGGGGCCAGCCCCACAGGTCCCAGCGTGGCCAGCTCCTGCCACCCCCAGCCGCCCACCTGGGCCAGAGACCAGGGGACCCCCCTGCCTTCTTCTAGTGACCCACGTGAACAAAGCTGCACTGGTGCTCTCGGGGGAGCAGCGTGCCCGCAAGCCCTCCCGCACCCTGCAAGGCTTTGGCGAGGGGACGGCAAGGCCAACCCCGGATAGCCAGTGGCAGCATCTGTGCCTGCGCCAGGGTACCTGTGCCCACGGCAGGAGGGGTGGCAGAGCCCCGTGGCAGCTCTTCCCAGGAAAGGGGATGTGGGGACATGCGCTGGGGAAGGATGTGTCACTGCTGAGGAAATCCAGAGTGGGGCAAGAGGGGGCTGCCGGCGGCGGGGCTCACGGAAAGGGCCAGGAGCGCGTCAGGGCTGAGGCCATCCCGGCATGTGGAGGGCGTCCACGTGGGCTGCGGCAGGCGAGCGGATGTTGCAGTGTGTGCGAGGAGGAAGGACGCAGGCACAGCCGCATCACCCTGCCGGGCATGGGGAGACGGCATGGCCAGCACGGTGCTGCTGGCGGAGAGCAGCACCCCATGCTTGCTCTGCCCTGCCAGCCCAGCCACGGTGCTGCTGGCGGAGAGCAGCACCCCGTGCTTGCTCTGCCTGCGGCATGCCCGCCACCGCTGTCACCAGGCTTGGCTCCCCAGGCTCCGTGCAAACAAACAGCCGGGTTGTATGCAGTGCAAACACGGCGGCAGGCAACACAAACACCCAGCCAGCATGGGCGGGTTGTGCTGGAACCCACTGGCCCAGGGCAGGATTCAGCCCTGGGAGCAGCCCGGTGCGGGGCCAGGCGCCACCACGGCTGAAGCCATGTTTCAGGGGAGTGTGGGTGGGTGCGTGCCGGTCCCTGGGGTGCTGGTACCTGCCTTGCGGCAGATGGGCTGGGAGCTGAGGCTGAGGAGTTGCTGGTGCTGGATCCGGCCCCAGGGAAGGTGGGGGGGGCACCCCTCCCCATCAACCCCACTATCCTGAAGTACAACCCAACCAAACCTCTCTTGTGCCCGTCCCCTGCCCCAAGCTGACTCCCAGGGCTCCTTCCAGCCCCACAACAAGCTTCACTCCAGCACCAGCAGTTGCCCAATGGGGCTGGCCTCATCCTGCCCCCCCTTCAGTGCAGGCAGGAGGGGTGAAAGCAGCAGCCTGCGGCATGGCGGGGGCGAAGCCATGCCAGGGCACCCCAGGTGCTGAGGCATCCCCTGGCCGTGTGGCACCAGGTTCGGCTTAGGCCACCCCTGGCTCCTTGGAGACTGCCGGCTCCTCTGGGAGAGGTGTGGGATGGGGACAGGGTGGGGGCAGTGGCGGAGAGCCCGGGGAGGGTTCAGGGCTGGGGTCAACGCCCAGATCCTGCTTCGCTGGGGTGTGATTCCCCCACAGATGCAGGAGGGAGGGAGCCTGCCTCGAACAGGGGGGCTGCA
>NW_008795327.1:875919-877858 GCF_000699145.1 Aptenodytes forsteri | reverse complement strand
ACAGTGGCAGGGATCACACATTGGGGGGGGCCTATCTGGCCAGCCATCCCCTGGCTCTGCCATGCCTGCCCTCTCCCAGCTTCGGGGCTGCCACGGATCCCCCCACCCCAGTCCCCCTCACCCGTGTGGAGGCCTGGGGACTTGGGGGTGGCCTTGGTGGGCTGCCCTGCACCCCTGCTCTGCCCTGCGCCCCATCCTCCTGTCCCCAAAACGCCGTTACAGTGCTCCCCAGGGCCACCCTCCTGGGGGACCGACACTGCCCATGGAGCCAGATCCTGGCACCCGCCTCTCCCTTGGCCTTCGCCTCCCAGCCGTGCTCCCTGTGCCTGCCAGGCTGTTTGCTCTGTGATACCAGCATGTGCCCAAGGTGGGTGCCGTGGCGTGGGGGGGTGCCCTTGGCCGGGGGGGGGACCACAGGGAGACCCCCGGCAGCAGGACCCACGGATGAGGAGAGCCGGGGAGGCCCTGGGGGCCCCAAACCTTCCCGGGCGTCCGCCTCCCCCTCCTGTGGGGGCTGCCCCAGCACGGCCCCCGGCACGGGATGGTGCATGGCTGGCAGCAGGTGCAGGCAGGGAGGCTGTGGGTGGCTGCAGGAGGTGGGCAGGGGGCGGCTGCAGAGGCTGTGGGAGGCAGAGGGAGGGAGAGTCAAGGGAGGCTGTGGCAGGCAGAGGGGAACAGGCAGCAGAAGGCAGCGAGGCAGAGGCAGGGAGAGAGGCAGCAGGAGGCAGTGGGAGGCAGGGAGGCAGGCAGCGGGAGGCAGGCAGGAACGGCAGCCTGCAACCACCCCCCCCTTGCCCGCTGCCAGCCCTCTGTGCCAACAACCTCCCTGGCAGCCGACGTGAGCCGGTGCCTCTCTCTCCCCAGGTGCCAGGTCAGCCAGCAAACACTGCCCGCGCATGCCCGGCCTCGGGGAACTGGCAGGGGGGAAAATCCCATCCCCACACAGGCACCTACCGGGGAGCCACCGCGCAGGGCTCCCCAGGGACGCAGCCCCTCGGCCGGGCCACCACTGACCCGCCTCGTTCTGCTGCCAAAGTCTTTCGGGCTGCTGATGGCCGGAGGAGGCGGAAGGAAAAACATCCAGCAAACAATTGCAAAAGTCAAGTCTGAGCAAGAAGGAGGGCGTGAGCAGGGGGGTTGCCAAATCCGGCGGTATTCCTTGGAGATGTCGACAACAATTGCAGGAATATTTAATCACGCCTTGCTGAACCCAAACCGGCAGCAGGGCTGGGGGCTTGGGACCTCGAGGAACCAGCAAGGGGCCGCGGCTGACCCGAATGTGAGCTGGGACAAGACTCTCTGCTCACCCGGCGCTGGCGTCAGCAGCGTTTTCTGGGCCGTCACCTGGGCTGAGGACGAGGCCAAACACAACAAGCGGTTGCCAGCGCGGTGAAGGGGACAGAGAAGCTCTGGCAACCCCCAAAGACAACGGCCATGGGCTGGGAGGGAGGAGACAGGGACAGCAACCGACTAGGAGATTGCGAGATGAAGCTGTGACTGAACTGGTCGGGCTCTCCATCGGGGCACAAAGGTGGCCTCATGGACAAAAAGGGTCTCTGCCACCATCTCAGGCTGCCACCACCACCCCTCTCCCATCGCCAGTACAGGGTGGGACGCGGCTGGAAGTCTGTCCCCCGTCAGGGTGCCACCCCATCACCAAGGACACAGGAGGAGGTTTTAGCTCTGAACCGTGAGGTCCTGACGCTCTTCTTGTGGGGTGCACTTGCTCCTCCCAAAACCTCCCAGGCCACCTTTGGCACTAGTCCCACCAGCCGGCAGACGCCCTGCGGCAGCGTGCCGCGTGCCACGGAGCACACCGTGATCCCCCCTCTTCTTCCCCTGCCCGAGACCGGTCAATAACGTTTCCCGTCTGCTTTCCCTGAGCCATCTCCTCCCCTCCGCGGCTTTAGCGCAGCCCTAAAGGGATCATCAGCTCCCC
>NW_008795327.1:867857-874582 GCF_000699145.1 Aptenodytes forsteri | reverse complement strand
GGGCGCCCGTGGCAGTAGCCCTGAGTGGGGCCAGCCCGTGGGGCACTAGCACGGAGCAACTGGGCTTTGGCAGCTCCTCGCCTTGTGCCAGGGGCTGCCTGTGTCCCTGAAGTCTCTGGCACGGGGGTCCCAAGGGTTCCTGGGCCCCCAACTCCTTGGCCAGATGGAAGGCAGAGCCCTTCTGGGTGGCACGGCAGCCCCTGCCCGCAGGTGCGCAGCTCCGGCTGGTGGGCCCGTGCTGCCTTCCAGATGGTAGCCACGGTGGCCGCCGGCGAGGGGATCGCTGTGACTCACCCACCGCCTACACACGGCTGCTCCTCATACCTAGGCAGGGTTAGTCAGCCAGCAGTCCCCGCTACGGGGGCGTTGGGGACACTGTCGCTCTGTTAGGCTCGCTGGGCATTCATGCTTGGCTCCTCTCCCCCAGGCTCGGGACCAGAGTGTCCCGGGGACTCTCGTGGGGGTGGGATGGGGGGCCCATTGCAAGCTGAGGAGGGTGAGCTGTACCTGTGCCTTGCACATGTGACGTGCTGAGATCAGTAACCTGGCACCAGGAGGAGCGTGCTCTGCCCCATACAGTTCATCCTCCCTTTTTTCCGTGTTTTTCTTTGCTTTCTGGCTGTGCCATCAGCCTGTGACAAAAAAAACCTGCAAAACCGGGCTGACCCCCTCACATCCAACAGGACGCAGCCCCTGGGAAATGCTGTTACCCCTCCTGCTGGGAGGGAGATGCTCCAGCCTGCTCCTCTGTGCATCCCCCTTAGGAGGGGACCCTGTCCTAGAGCAAGCGATCTGGCAGGCGTTGGCTGACCCTCGTCTGCGGGACAGGCCGAGGGCATGGGGGATATTTGCTTACTGAGGCTGCAGCCTCTCAGAGCACCTTCTCGATGCCTTGAGCTGAGCTATGGTCAGAAAAACCTGCCTTTTGTGTTGAAGGCGACTTCCTCTGTGCCACAGCCCCCAGGGTGTCTGAGTAGGGGGAGAGCAGCAGCACCCCCCTGCCCACCTGGGCTGGACCAGTTTTCCTACCAGCAAGATCTGCCAAATCTTCTCAGGCTGTCCTAAGGGACAGAGCCCTGGGGAGGAGGGGTGGTGACAGTGGAGGTGGCTTGGGGGGGTCAGCAGGCATTGTGTCTCTGCTGGCTGCGGCCAGGAGATAACCCGCAGGGGAGGGGAGAGCCTGTGCTGCCAGCCTGGGGCAGAGCCCCGGGCCTCACCCGGATCCTGGGGTTTCTCCAAGCCGCAGAGTTTCCTGGAGTATCAGTTTTCTCCAGGCGTAGTGTGAAGGATGTCGAAATAGCAAAATAACTTTGCTAGGTGCGCAACCGGTGTGCCGCAGCACGAGAGGTGCTTGCCGGGGAGGAGACAGGCTCGGTTACGTCAGGAAGTGGCTGAGAAGGAATTAGGCAGGTTACAACTCGCCAGGTTAGGCTCGGCTGCCCTCTCCTCCATGAGCAGCGTGGGGCTTAGTTCATATTTCCCTGGGCTCACCGGAGGTAAGTGCCGTGGTTCAGGGGGAGCTGAAAAGCCCCTATTGGAGCAGTGAGCGCTTTCTAGCATCTTGGCACCTTGCGAGATCAAGCTGGGGGCTGATTCTTTGGGCATCTGCACATCTTAAAACTATTCCAGTAACACTGCTGGTTTCGGTCTGTGTCCAGGCGAGGAGCTCAGTGCTCTGGTTCCCACCATCCCAGCAGGGAGCTGGCCTTGCACCAAAAGCCACCGGTCTCTGCACTGCAATTAAAACATACTTCTGTAATTCATGGGAATGCTGCCCTTGCCATCTCTTTCGCTCTGCAAAACCAAAAATTAAGCCAGGCTTGCTTTCTTAATCCTGCTCCGGGTGCGCAAGGCATCCCTGTACCCACAGGAAGGAGAGTCCATCAAAGCCATGAATAGGGTCTTACAAAAGACCATGCTCATCAGGGAAATAAAAGCCAGATAAAGGGGCAATTAGCAATTTTCTGTGTTCAGTGGAAACTGGTGCATATAATAGCAACATTTGAGATGCATAAAGCTCTGTTTCCCCCGCCCCGAGTCCTTTCTTTCCTTGAGAATTGTTCTTATGAATCGGAAAGGCCATGATATTTGTGAGAAGCTGAAAGAAAAAAAAAAAAATGGAAAAAACCCCTCTGCTCGGGGGCAGATCACTGCACAAAAGGCTGTGGGAGGGCCAGGGCTGAGCTGGCTGCAGCAGCCCAGGGTTTGCTGCTCTGCCTTCTCTTCGGCTGACGCACGGAGGTGATCTGACCACTGTTTTCTCCTTCCGAAATTGTTTTCCAGTTGCTTTCCTGTCAAAGCCTCAAGGCCTGGTTACTCCCAAGAAAAAAGGGAACGGGAATAAAAGAAGAAAAGGCAAAGGCCTGGGGAAGAAGAGAGACCCGTGCCTGCGGAAGTACAAGGATTTCTGTATTCACGGCGAATGCAAATACATCCGAGAGCTGGGAGCTCCCTCCTGCATGTGAGTTGCTGGCGTGTGCCTGTGCCGGGGGAGCCTTAGTCATGGTTCCTTCAATTCTCTGGGTCGGGCAGAGGAAGAGCAGAGGAGATATTTTTAGTGTATGTTCCCTGTCCGTGTGGGGACGGCTCTGACTTGGCCTCTTCCTTGTGCTTCTTGAGCAATGTCCATCCCCCACCAAAATCCGTCGTGGACTTAGACCCAGCATCCCCTGCTGGCACGGCAAGCTCCAGCTGAGCTACCGTGCGGAGACCCGCGGTGGTGGGGTTCAGAGGACGGTGGGCAGGGGCTGGGGTCTCGCAGCCAAGGTCTTCTGCAGGTCTGGTTTGCGAGACCCCATGCTGACTCTGTAACCCTGCGTCCCCCTGTCCCTTGCTGCTGCCAGCCTTGGCTGAGAGCTCAGGGCTTTCGTGGCTGTCGGGATGTACTGGTGCAGGCAGGAGGAGCATCTCTGCTGTGGCACCAGCGAGGTGGATTGGAGGTAGCACCTTTGGGGACAGTCTGCCAAAGCCATGCCCAAGCTGTCCCTTGGCCCTGATGAAGGACAGGGCTGTGTACCCACCCTCTCTGGCCCCCCTGGGATGCAGGTAGAGAGTAGGGACTAGATGAGGCAAGCGGAGGAGAAAGCGTTTGCCTGCTGCCGGGGCACCTGGATCCAGCGCTGCTACGGTGGGAAATACCCAGGGGTGCACATTTGTTCCCTGCTGACGTGGGCAGGGGTTGAGCTGGCAGATATATAAGAGGCTTTGTTCTTTGCTATCAATCCTCTGAGCCACCCAGCTCTGGAGCCTGGGGAAGATAATAGCTCCCTGGCTTATGGTGCCCACAAGATCTCGTGCCCTGCAATCTGCAGGGATCAGGCTCCACATAGCTCCTTGAACTGCTTAGTTTCTCTCTGCCTGGAAGCTGTCTTGAAGTTGGGCCCTTGCACAGGGGACTCGGGACTGCCAGCAAGAGAACTCTGCTGGCTCAGCTTGGGCTGGTGCAGCATCCCCTGCCTGGGACTGGGACAGCCAGGCGTCCCCTGCCCAGCCTCCTGCCCTTCCCAGATCTCTGGGGCCGGGGGAGGACCTGGGACACAGGCAAGCAGGAGGGGTCTGGGGGCCAGCTGGGGCTCTCCAGCCTGGTGGCCCATCCCTGGGTGACGTCTCCCCAGAGCCATCGTGGTTTTTAGGAACAGCAGCCAACTGCCCCAGTCCTCTCCGATAATGAGGCCTCGTGTTGGCTGGTGTCACTCGGTTGTGGCTGCTCTTGGTGGCTGGCTGCCTGTGTCGCAGGGTCTCCTGGATCATCGCTTCCTTGGGCTGGTCCCCGGGGTGCGGGGTGGGGTGAGGATGCTGCCAGGCTGGGTCCTGCTCCTCTGCCTTGTGTCTGGCCTTGCTGCCATGGCTGGGAGGTGACGCTGGCGCGTGGGCAGGAGGGCTGGGCTGAGACCCCATCTTGGAGGTAAGCTTGAGGGTCAGTGGCACTGGATATAGAGATATATATATATCCGGTCGCATCAGTGCGCTTTGACTCACGGGGAGGGTTGGCAGCCTCGCAGCTCTGCTGGGGAGCGTTATATTTCTGTTATGTGAGTAACCTCCTGAGTCTGCAGGGAGGTGGCACCTCTCTGGCTGGCAGGGTGTGCAGGGACATCCTGCTCCGAGGGAAGCACTGAGCTCCAGTCCAGCTGCCTCTCTGCTCCCTTGCATGGGACTTCCCACTTCCAGAGGTGGTCTGGGCAGCCTGGCTCTGCCTGGGGACGATTGGGAAGAGCACAGACCCTGGTGCCTTCTACTGGGAGGAGCTCAACCTTTCTAGGAGTCTTCACTTGGTGCTTGGGGCAGGAGAAACTTAATTTACCAGTACCAGGGAGGTGATGGTGACACCAGACCTCCCAGCTCAGGGAAGGGGGACCAAGGGGAATGGGCAGGGTGCTGACTAAGGCTGAGCAAAGAGGCAGCTCCTTTCCACGGGGGTGTGAGGCACCCAAGGACCTTCTATGCTTGGTTGCCACCAACCTTTAAGACTTTTCTTCTTGCCCAGATGCCAGCCAGGATATCATGGAGAGAGATGCCACGGCCTCTCGCTGCCTGTGGAGCACCCCCCCAGCGCATACGACCACACCACGGCACTGGCCGTTGTTGCTGTTGTCCTGTCCTCCCTGTGTCTCCTCATCATCGCAGCCCTGCTGATGCTCAGGTGAGTGGGATAGATATGAGTCATTGGATCCATGTCCCCGGGAAGACCACGTGCAGGCGAGCGTGGCCGGGACTTCTCCATGCTCTGAGCATCTCTTTGCTTGGCCTCACAGGTGTCACAAGAGGGGTGTCTACGATGTAGAAAACGAAGAGAAAATCAAGCTGGGCATCACTGTGAATCACTGAGGATGCTGGGTGCTGGCGAGGTGAGCCCCTGGCCGGGCATGGGACAGCAGTGGGGCTGGTGGGCATCTGGGGGCTCTCCTTGTTCACGCTGGCTGGGACTGTTGTGTGGATCCTGTGCCAGAGCCAGGCAGGAGCTGAAGACAGTCTGAGCCTGGAGAAGTAGCTCACTGGATTTGGCCTGAGAGCCTGGGCTGCCCCGTGGGGCTCGGGCCCACTTGCCTCCCCTTCCTGCTCAAGCCCCTGTCCCCTGACACCCCCAGCCACCACCACCTCCTCCTTTCTAACCTTAAGTCCCTGCTTTGCCCTGTCGCTGCATGCTTTGGGGACATTTGGCAGTGGGGAAGCTGCTTCTGTTTTTTTTGGGTTTTTTTTCCCACTTGTTCTGCTCCCTCTCTGACCCTCTGAGTCACTTCCCCTCCTTAGATATTGCCTCTATTTATATATTAAAAAAAAAACCAACCCTTCCTTTTCACTCCCACTCTGCTTATTACTTGCACCAACGTAATGCCTTGCAGCTGGGCACGGGGGGATCCTGCTGCCAGCCCCATGCGATGTTACTCTGGCTGGGCGGCGGGGCGTGCTCTGCCCCAGGGGTGGCCCTGTGGCTGTGGCCAGGTGCTGGAAAGCTTGCAGACTTCCTCTGGTCTGGTCCAAACCCTGATGTTAGATGTGCCCATATGTATCACAGCTACTTCTCTTTTTTTAAAAAAGAAAAATCTTTGTTTTTTGTGAGGATGAAGTAATGCCTTCAAAGAATTTCTGTAATGTTGGTAATAGTGTTGGGGGTGGGATTTTTAGCTCTTTATAGGAGTTGAATTTTGGGGAAGGAGATGCAGCACAAGGATTTCATCACTGTCCCCTCTGCCCTGGGGATTACTGGGGTGGATATGTCCGGGGGAAAAGTGCTGTGGTCCCTGGAAGGGAAGCATGGTGGACATGGGGTGGGATGCTTAGCCACCGCTTCCCCAGCATCCTGGCTCCCATCCTCCCGGGTCCAGCCCCTCGAAGCAGCGAGTGGCTGCTGCGGCTTTGGTGGCCGTGAGGGATCTCCCGCCAGGCTGGGTGGGATGGGCACCTTGGCCCTGCCATGCAGGAACTGCTCCGTGGGCAGAGCAGCCCAGGGCCATGTTGTGAGCTCTCCTGCTGCTGTCTTGCAGGGGTCGGCACTAACGCACTTCTACCTCCTGGAAGAGGCGAGAGCTGCAGAGCCAGCGCCGTCCCTGGGAGCCTGCAGTGCGGCGGGAGCTCGCCGGAGCAGCAGGACAGCACCTGCTTTGGGGCTGGTTGGGCAGCAGCATCACTGCAGGGAGCTTTGTGGCCATCTCTGGGACGGAGTGGGCTCGGGAGAGGCGCTCGCCGGCCGGGCAGCTGTGCGGAGACAGGAGGGACCGGCCAGCTGGCGGCAGAGGGGCTCTTGAGCAGCTCTCCGTCCACTGCGGTGCATGCCAAGGAACAAACTGTGAAAGGCGAGGAGACCGGGCTTGGGGCTTTCTTAGGCGCAGGAGGGGTGGGAGGGTAACAGCTATTTAACAAGATATTTTTCATTTTAAATTATATATTTATTTTAGATAAACTGTACATAGTATTTATATTTATTGTAGGTCTGGCCCTGTATCCTTCGTGTAGGTCAAGATGACAGGGTCAGACCTCCCTTATTTTTTAAGTGCAATGTAATATTCTAATAAATAACACTTTGTTACAAATACTTGGGTTGTTAATTTAATGACGGAGGTGGGAAGGAGTTAGACCTCTGAAGACTGCACATAGCAACATGCCCTTGCTAGTGGGGTATTGCAAACGGCGGCAGAGATCCTGAGTGCGCGGCGGGGGTTGCTGGATTGGCTTGTGCCATCCTTGGGGTGCAGCAGAGCAGCGTGGTGCAAGGGGCTGGTGGCAGG
>NW_008795327.1:862166-865917 GCF_000699145.1 Aptenodytes forsteri | reverse complement strand
TGTATCCTTTGTGTAGGTCAAGATGACAGGGTCAGACCTCCCTTATTTTTTAAGTGCAATGTAATATTCTAATAAATAACACTTTGTTACAAATACTTGGGTTGTTAATTTAATGACGGAGGTGGGAAGGAGTTAGACCTCTGAAGACTGCACATAGCAACATGCCCTTGCTAGTGGGGTATTGCAAACGGCGGCAGAGATCCTGAGTGCGCGGCGGGGCTTGCTGGATTGGCTTGTGCCATCCTTGGGGTGCAGCAGAGCAGCGTGGTGCAAGGGGCTGGTGGCAGGATCTGTCCTGCAGGAGCCTGCAGCCAAGTCAGCCCCATCTGTGTTTCTTTGGAGACTTGCATCTTTGCCAGCTGATGCCCTGGGAGGGATGTGATGTTTGGGTGTCTGCTCGTCAAGCAAAGCTGCCTCTGGTATGAGTGAAGCCACTCTGGCCACTGATTGATCTGAATAGGATTGATTCCTGGTTTTAAGACAGCATTTGGCCAAAAAAAAAAATCAAGAGGTGGACTCATAAGCCTCTCTGGCCACTGATTGATCTGAATAGGATTGATTCCTGGTTTTAAGACAGCATTTGGCCACAAAAAAAAAATCAAGAGGTGGACTCACTTCCCTTGCAGGGGATCCCAGCAGTTCCTGGGGTGGCTGCAGGCTCCTGGGGCTGGGGTCATTCCAGCGAGCATCATTTCAGATGGTGGTTCAGGACTGATTCCTGACTTTGCAGTAAAAATAACCCCAAACCACTTTTTCCTCTTCCCTGGTCTTCCCCAGGGGGAGCTGAGATCAGGGTGAGATGCTGGCTCTAGGAGAGAGCCTTGAAGCAGAGAGAAAGGGCTTTCCTCCAGCCCCTTTCCCTTCGGCAGATGTCAAACTTCAGTTTTCAAAGGGGAGTGCTAAGCTATTTGCTTTCTACTCCTGCTCCTACAATGTGCACTAAAGCTGGGCAGTGAGTAATCTGGAGAGCTTTTTGGCCTAATTTACCCAGAATTTAGCTCTGGTAAAGTATGAAATAAGCTTTATGCTTACTGGGGGAGGGGTTGCTTAGGAAGTGAGTGCATAGGTTGATCCCTCTTGCGCAGCCGGTAAGTTTGTGGTAGCAAAACCTGGGGCATGGGAAGATGGAATGCAGCAATACTTTGGCTTTCCAGTGCTTCCTGAGATAGAAGGGCTAAAGTACGTGGCTACGGCAGATGGGAAGCGGGTGGGTGACAACAGACACCCTTGCGTGTTATCACCCGGAGAGTAAAAGCCCCAGCAGCTGCAGTGGCCCGAGTCCCAGAGCCAGGGAAACATGCTCTGCTTTGTGCAAACCTGAACCTTAATGCTGTGGGAGTGCCAGTTTAATCAGAGACTTCAAACTTTGGCCTTTTTCAATGTCTATTAAGCAAATAATGCCTCCAGCTGCTGTGCAGGAGGCCCTTCTGCTCTGGATCGCCTGGCTGTGTCCCTGCCTTGCTGTGCTGCTGCTGCTCCCCTTCCCGGAGCCACTCCCTGCTCCAGCCTTCCTGCCTTTCATGGTGGGCAGCTCCGAATGCCTGAGGCTCCGCACCACCTTGGCGGGCACTGGGAATAGCTCTGCTGGAAGGCTTTTCTGCAGACAGCTGGGACTTCTGCCCAGAGCCCAGCTGCCCTCTGCCCTCCTCCTTCCCTGCAAGGACATGTTCTGGTCCACTTTGCTCCTCTGTAGGCCGGCAGTGCCCACAGGTGGTAATTTAACAGGCCAAGAGATGGGAAACATATTTTGGAGATGTATGGAGCGGGAAGCTGGCTGGATCCATGGGCTGGCTCCCTCTGCCCCACTGGGCTTGGAAGGGCTGACAGTCCCCCATGCTGTATCGCAGAGCTGCTCTTTTCCCGGCTGAGGCAGGTATGAAGCCCCCAGGGCAGCTCCCTGGTCCAGCTGCGCTTGTGGCCATGAAACAGGAGGTGGCCCGGAGCCTGGCTGGGGCACGCGGGGCTCTGCCCTGCCCAGGATGCTGACACGCTGCAGGGGGAGGCCAGGCTGCTCGCCTAACTGTGCCTGCAGGAATGGGGTGCCAGGAAAGCAGTCTCCACCACCCTGCTTTCCCCCCTGGACAGGAGTGGGCCGCTGCGGCAGCTGGCCAAGCTGAGCACTGGCGGGGGTCCTGGTGAAGGCAGGCGGTGGCCTCCAGCAGCCCCAGCTCAGCAGCCTGGCCCTTCACCCCCCTCCGGGCACGAACCCAGGAGCACAAACATGTCACCAGCTGCAGGACTTCCTGACTGCCATGGTGTCAAGTCCACTTGCCTCTGACGCTGACTCCATACTGTGACCTCTAGCATCTCCCTTCAGATCCCTTTGACACCTGTGCCTGGCTTGTCTACGGGTGACAAAACGTGTGCCCAGCCACTAAACACCATCACCCAGTGTGTCCCAGCCCCCTGCCTGGGCTCACTCGGTCCTGCTGCAGGCAGAGACCACGTGCCTGGAGAAGAGCCCTGCAGCTTCTTCTGCCTCTTCTCTGGAGCAAGGGTCAAAGCTAGGAGACCTCCAAAATCCCAGATGCAGATTTAATAAAAAATTGCAATATATTGCATTAGTCAATTTAATAACCAATTCTCCCCTGCCTGCCCCAGCACCTTGGCAGCCATGCTTCAGTGCCTTTGGCCATCACAGTGTGGCAGGGTTTGGATGGAGGGGGCAGCAGTGCCCTGGAGCAGGGACGAGGCAGCTGAAGAGACACCCCAAAAGTGGCTGAACCACCCCCGCTGCCTCCCTTCGGAAGCAGGTGGCAGCAGCCGTGCGCGTGCCTCCATTCGGCTGATTTTCCTCCCGACTGGGGCTGTTGGCTTTGCCCAGCTCCTCACCCAGCCGCTAAGCCCCGAGCCTGGGACGGGCTTTGCCACAGTGAGGCATCTCCCATGGGTTTGCTGCCACCGCAGAGAGCGCAACACAAATCCCCCCAGGCGCCTGCGGAGTTGGGGGCACAGCGGAAGGCCTCACACCGGCGTGCAGCTGCCCTCGCAGGCAGGGGGTGCAGGCAATGGGGACTGTCCCCCAGCTCCAGCTCTGCACCGGGTGAGTAGCAGTGCCGGGGGGGGCAGTGGGTGGGTATCTGCGGCAGCTGGAAAGAGCTGGGGAAGACACTGAAACGGGTGACCGCGCTCTGGGAGCGGGTGGCAACAAGAGCTGAGAACCCCTGAAGGTCGGATCCTGCACTCTGCTTTTTAATAGGGGCGTTGCAGCAGGTTCCCCCCGCCTGCCTCCAGCTGCAGAGCGGCACGCTGGCCACTTCAGTTTTTGCTACCTTCGCCCAAAAGGCATCCGATGGCCTCATCATGATCTCACCCTTACCCCAGCCCATCTGGGCAAGCTCCAAGGAAAGCTCCGGGGCTGGAGGGAGTGAAGGTGACTCATTGGCGGGCAGAGGCAGGCCGCAGGGTGCTGCGGGCAGCAGGCAGCCGAAAGCTGTTGCTGCAAGAGTCGCAGCACCGCCACCCCCTCCACGGGGAGCCCCCCGGGCCTCTCACCGCCCGGCTCGGTACCTCTGCCCGGCAAGCACGCCGCGATTTCAGCCTCCCCTTGGCGCTTCACTGGATCCGAGATGCCCGGCACCCCCAGCCCCAGCACCTCCGCGGGTCTGCAGGATGAGGCCGCGTTTGGCCGCTGGGGGTTATTAACGAAGCACCGCTCTGGCTCTGTTTTTAGCAGCCGTTACAGCTTTTTGGTCTGTCCCTGGTGCTCCCCCACTGGTGACTCTGGGACCCTCCCCTGGGGCCGGCCGGG